>NW_023505366.1:0-275569 GCF_004664715.2 Peromyscus leucopus | reverse complement strand
ACAAGGAGCTGTGAAGATGGGGGAATGGAAGGGAAGAGTTGTTGGCAGCTAAGTGCAATGAGAGAGAGTAAGAGGAAGGTGCCGAGAAAGATCTTAAAGAATAACAGAATGCCGAGTTGAAACTAAAAGCGGTGCAGGAGGGGCCAAGAGTCCCATGTCTCCTGAAAGTGGGTACTGCTGTGCTGCTGGTACCCACTCTCCTCCTAGTAGACCCCAACTCTTAACGGTTCCATCACTCTGTAGCAGCACAGATTGCCAGCCAGGCCCTTAACAATGGGCCTTTGAGGACATTTTTCCAAACCATAGCACGGAGAACAGAAGGACACAGAGACATGCAGAGGATTGGGCTGTGGGAAAGTCAAAAATGGAACCTTTTGAAATCTGAAGGAACTGTCATGTTTCTAGCATAGTGAACATAAACACTGTAAGACTTCTCCAGGAAACCCCACATTTCCCAGTGGACTAAAGCAAGGACAGAATTGGATCAGAGCTGTCAGAATTCTGTAGGAAGGGGCTAGCAGTATGGATCTGTGGGTAGAAGCACTTACCTCGCATCCCTGATGTATTACTTACTTTTCTGCCACTGTGATAAATAAAACACCATGATCAAGGCAACTTATAGAAGGAAGAGCTTATTTGGCTTATGGTTCCAGAGGGTTAGAGTCTGTGATGGCCAGGAGGATGGCAGCAATAGTAGTTACAGTGGCAGGAACAGGGAGCTGAGTGCTCACAGCTCAACCACAAGCATGAAGCAGAGGGCATGCTCTCTCTCTCAAAGCCTACCCCCAAGGACATACTTCTCCAGCAAGGCTGCATGGCTGAAACCTTCCTTCCAACAGCACTCCCAGCTGGGAACCAGTACTCAAATGGCTGAGACTGGGGGGGACATTTCTCATTAAAACCACCACACCTGATAATCTGAGGTTGATCCCAAAACTCTGATTAAAAAAAAACCAGATGTGGTGGCTGGCACCTGTAATCCTAGGCCCAACGCTCCCACAGTAAAATGGAAGGCAGACAGAATTGGCTTGAAGCTCACACAGGGTAGCCCAGCACAAAGTGCAGCCTCAGAAATAACCACAGACTTTGCCTCAAAAACAAGGAAGAGCTAACCTCCAAAAGCTTGTCCTCTGACCTCCACATGTACTCCACTGCACACCATGCCTGCACCCCTCCCCCACGCACACACCGAATGGCTTTTTAATATTCCGAAGGAATTGGCCATTTAGCCTAGAGTCCTTTCTTTAGTTTTGGTATGAGTGAGGACTGAAGAGGGACTAGTTCCACATGTCCACATTCTACATGTCCTGGGAACTAGAAAGTAACAGAGTAAACCAAGACGCAGGAAACATGGGGACTAGGAAGCCAGGACTCGTGAAGGGGAGCCCTGATGAGATCTGGCAAGTGTAGGCCAGGTGGACAGAGGTCCGTTTCAGTATTCTGGGATGTTGAAGAAGAATGTTAAATAATTTGATGTTTTCTTCAGTGAAGAACCATGAAGGAAGACTTTGTGTTGCCATGCAGCCACTGTGGCGAGAGCTTTCTTCCAGCAGAGGTTCCGGCAAATTCAAAGTAACCACTTGACACTAACAGCTATCCAAATGGCTCTTGTTTTTCAAGACAGGGCTGTCCTGGAACTGGCTCTGTAGACCAGGCTGGCCTGGAATTCACAGTGCCTCTGCTTCCCAGTGCTAGGATTAAAGGCACGTGTTAACATACCTGGCCAAATGTGCTTTTGAAGTCAGGCAGTCATGCTTATCATTTTCCCTTGACTTCTCTGTCCCAGCTTCCGTCAGCTGGATTACAAGAGTAATAGCACCTACCTCTAAGGTGCTGCGGTGCTCACAGGGATTGCTGGGCTCTGAGTAGGGCCACAGCTTCGTGGCAGGTAGGATAGATCTAGAGGAGTTTGTTTGTTTGAGACTGTTTTACTCTTGTCCCTGGTGGTCTAGAACTGATCCAGATCTACTGCTTCCTGTTTGTGGCGTGTATCATCAAGCCTGGCTAGAGGTGTGTTTTGTTTAGACTGCAGCATTTGTTTTCATTGAGTTGGTTTCTGGAATTTAAAACATGGATTTTTTTTTTTTTTTAAACCTGGGAAGTCTGACTTCAGCTTATGTGCAAAGGGAAAGCAAATAGTAGTACATTTCCTTCATAGTGATTGACAGGCAGATGGGCCCACCTCCCTACTCACCAGTGACACCTGCCTGCTGCTACATAGCACAATCAATCTGTATGTATGGTCTGTCATCACCTTCAGATGTGTCTGTCTACAGGGTATCACCTTAAGCTGTCCTGGGAGGACAGGACTTCCCAGAGTGGTCAGTGTGACTCAGAATACAGTTAATGATAAGAGTTGACACCCAGGCTGATCAGTCAGGACATTTAGACTGTGTCATGTGCACACCAAGCCCATCTTGATTGCTAGAGGTTGTTCTTAGCCATGGTACCTACGTGATCTCTGATCTCTGCTGCTTGGTTTGTTTGCAACCTGGCTCACAGCCAGCCTTTCCCTCTGTCTCATGGCCCTGGTTCATTTGCTTGTCTGAGTGACCTTGAGCTGGGTCCTGAGTTCTGTGAGGAGCTGGCCACACCCTTTGCATGCTTTGTGTTCCTAGGGCCTGGGCAGATCAGCTTGGAGCCAGTGAGTGCTTGGTACATGTTTGAAGATTTCATTTAATCAAGCACCACTTCTGCTGCTTTTCTTGTGCAGGAAACCAGAGCTGAATACAGTTTTCAGGGTTTATGCCTGGAGCTTTATCAAGTTCTGTTAAAAAATTCACATAAAGTCTTTCTTCCAAAGCATTATGGAATAGAGAGGTTTAAGTAATAAATAAAGATGACGTATTACTTCATGTAAATGTATAGGCATGTCTGTGGTATATATGAATTGTTTTTAAACCCCTTAAACAGTTTGGATTTAGGCATATTTTATACTCACACTTTGCCATATCTATTTGGCAAAAGCAAAATAAACTTTGTAACGAAAGCAGCTGCCGAGAACTGCTCTGATTTACAAAATTATTTTCCTCAAGTATTTAAAACACCATGTGTTTATTAAATTGTGCTGAGAAAATGAAGGAAAGAGAGAGAAGTGAATTTGGCAATCCCTTCCAACAGGATCACAGTTGGAAGCACTTGGCAGAACACCTCTGCATGATCTGGGATGATGACTAAGGTAGTCAGCTCACTTCCACTTCTGACAGGATTGGGGTTGAGTCCTCCTCCTGATCTGATGTCCTTGTGACTCTTAAGAAATAAACAGTTCCGCAGACACTAACCTCAATATGCATCCCCACTCCTGGGTTTTAATACTTAAAGTGGAATGAATATCTAAAAGTTGAACTGAGAAAGCAATTCTGTTTGCAGTAACTTGGAACAAATTTAACAAAATATGTGCAGATCAGTTACTGTGAAAACTACAAAACACTGCTGAAATTTAAGGTCTATGTAAACAGAAATGGATCAAGCCAGCTAACATTGTAAGACTCCCCTGATTGATCTGATTCAACACAGTCCATGTCTGATTCCGGACTTGTGGGAGTTGAGGGTCTGATTCTGAAATCTCTATCTAAGTGCAAGGAACCCAGAAAGCTGAACTCATTTTGCTTTCAAACCCTGCTGCACAGCAACAGAACTCAGACAGTGGCAGACATGGCACAGAGGACATGCAGGTCAGTGAGTTGGTCAGCAGCACTCAGAAGCCCCTGTCTGTAGCAGGAATCTTAAAAGTCCTTATTAATAAAATCAAACCTGAGGCCAGTTATTGGGGTCCATGCTGGTAGATCAGAGAGACAGAACAAGCCACAGCTAACCTCACCTGGTCAACTTCTCAGCTGTCTTGTTTCCTCAGACTGGAAGCTTCTGTGTCCTCATCCCAATGGCTCTCAGCTGAACTGCTGCTGGAAAGCCTGAATGCTTAACCAGCCAAATGCTACTAGTTTCTGGTCCTCACGCCTTATAAATACCTTTCTGCTTTCTACCATCACTCCCTAGGATTAAAGGCTTGCTTCCTGGGATTAAAGGTGTGAGTCACCATGCCTGGCTGTTCCAATGTGGCCTTGAACTCACAGAGATCCAGATGGATTTCTGTCTCTGGAATGCGAGGATTAAAGGCGTGTGCTATCACTGCCTAACTAGTGGCTTTTCTGTTCTCTGACCCCAGATAAGTTTATTAAGGTACACAATATTTTGGGAACACAATACCACCACACCTGTGTGGTGGCTCAGTTGTTCTCAGTAAGACAGGTGAAGAAAGAGCGGCCGCCACAGTGGCATTTCATGTAGGAAAGTCCAGTGGACAATCTGGAAGTGAACTGTGAATGCTTTGAGGACAGCTCGGGTACAGGAGTGGAGATGATTAAAAATCTTCTAAGGTTGGCTAGTATTTAATACATGGCTGTGACTTATATCCACTGAAGGGTAAATTATACAATATATGAATTAAATCTCATTCAAGCTGTTAAATTTGAAATAAGTAAAACCTAAATCAAGAAATATAACACGGTACAGCAAAGTAAATCATGACCATTAAGAAAGGAGCCGGGCGCGGCGGCGCACGCCTTTAATCCCAGCACTTGGAGCAGAGTCAGGCGGATCTCTTTGAGTTCAAGGCCAGCCTAGGCTACCAAGTGAGTCCCAGGAAAGGCGCAAAAGCTACACAGAGAAACCCTGTCCCGAAAAACCAAAAAAAAAAAAAAAGTAACACTGTCAATAATTAATGTACATAAAAGAAGCAGGACATTTTAATATGGCAGAAGCTATTAAAGGGAAAACTTGGGTGAGGCTGACCTTTACCAGGGTGTAAACACCTAGACTTGAGTCACTTGCATAGGGGCTAGGGCAGTGCCTCTTGGAGCGCCCTTGTCCCTTCTCCAGAGGTGGCAGCTATGTAGGGCTCAGCGGAATGCGGGGGCTGGTGTCAACAGTGATGGTGGCAAACAGCACTTTCTGGACCAATGGCTGGCCCTGTGTGGAAGGAGGCTTTGCCTGTGTCCCTTCAGGTACAGCCAGCTGATTGCTTGGATGGAGATTGAGCCTGGACACTTCATGTCGCATAGCTGCCTATATCAGATGGCCAGCCTGGTAACAGGCAGTAGAGGCTATGAACATGCTGGAACATGCCTCAACTGAATCGTGTTAGCTTCCTGAGCAGTGCCAGGCTCCAAGCCCTCAGGGCTTCCTGGTGATGTTTTCAGCACCGCAGCTCCAGCAGCCTTCCCCAATACTCCTCTGTACTTTAGGACTGAGGACCTAATTGTGCCGGTGCTAACTAACTCAGAGCAAATATTTGGGGAGGTGATATTTGCACTGGGTATTTGATGTGACTCTGAAATTCTAACTTAACAACAGTGATAGTTTCTAAACCTTTGTTAAGCTCCCATGTGTGTTGTTACTAGTACTCTTGTTTCCTTGGGCAGTAAGAAGAGCCTGTCCTTGGGCTTGTTCTGGCCTTTTAAAAGAGGAAGCCAGACAAGACAGTACTTCTATTGTCTCATTTGGGGGTCAGCCTTGCAGGGAAGAGTATCCAGATAATATGTTAGGCACTGTTCTGAGTTACTTTTTCTCTAATATCCTAATCTCTTTTATTTTTTCTTCATTGCCAAGAAAATGGGGAGCGTGGCTTATTGCTCAGGTCATCAGGAGGGGTGGTGCTGGTGCAGGTATTTGAGCAAAGAACGAGTGGACAGAGTCCGCAGTGATTGTCTCTCAGTCCCTTATGCCATCACTGTTGAAGGCTGAGCAGGTTTGTGAGAAAGGAAGTGTGTGAGCCTGGCCTGTGCTGAGGAGAGTGCCAGGGCCCCAGCGTCTGTAGATCCTACTCCTGCAGGCCTCCCATCAAGCCACTGGCCACATTCGCCACAGCCCCAACAGCTTGCTTACAAAATAAACACAACGTCACTTGCCTGCATACAGACATCCCTCTACAGCCTGCCTTGCTGTTGAGTGCAGTCTTCATTTCTTCCCCTTCTTACCTCATTGCCTCAATGCCTGTCCTCCATGGCCAGATCAGACCACCCCATTCATCCTTCTTTGTCCCATGCATGGTAGACATCTGTTCCACCCTACCTCCTAACTCATCTCCAAGCCTCCTCCACAAATGCTCAGTCCATTTAAGATGCATTTAGAATTAGCTCTGCTTGAGGCTGAGAAACTTGAGGCTCAGAGAGAAAAAGGGCTTCCTTGGTAGGCAGAACCAGATGTCAGCCTGGCTGTGTCACGCAAGCCCACTGTCCTCCAGCTGCCTTGCCCAGACTCATTTGTCTCTTTTTACAGTGGAGGAAACCTGTCTGTGTGTTCTGTTCTGGACACACACAGAATAAATGTTGTGGAATCTGATTGAAATTAAGTCCCAGCAAGCCAGCTGGGTGTGCTGTTTGGCCCTCAGCAGCTGTCCCTTCAGGTGATAGTAAGGAGAGAAGCAGCAGTGAGTGTCTCCTGAGCAGGCATCGGTTAGGAAGACTGTTTTTCTTTGAGAAAAAGCCTTGCTACTGCAGCCCAGAATGGCCCTGACTCCATCTTCTGTCACTGTAGGCATGTTTTACCACTTGAACAGAAATCTGAGACTCAAGCTCAAATCATCAGCCTGCATACAACACCTCTGTCCACTGAGCCATCTGCTCCCCTATGCTATTCTTCTCTCGTTTTACAGCTGAGGAAACTGAGCACAGAGAGAACATATCACTTAGTCAAAGAGTAGAGCTGATAGAGAGGCTTCCTACCTATCAGGTGTTTGTCCCCCACCACCCTCGGCTTCCGGATTCGGCTCAGCTCTTTGCAGTCACCCAAGGCTGTCACTCCTCCAGTTTGCTAGCTTACTGATAAAATTCCAGGGTTCATTCACTAGTGTGTCACTCTTAACTCACATGCATTTGCCCTGCTCACCCTTGACTCTCTTTCCTTTTACTTGAAAGAAATCTGACAGAGTAGCTGCTCCTGTCATTGACAAGGCAGTGGAGCTTGGCTGTGACCCAACCCTTCCATGCTTCAGTTCCCGTATGCATAAAATGACTCCTGGAGTCATTGGAATCAGTGAGTTGCATATGTCTGTACCAGGCATCTTCATTGTTTCCTTCTTTGTTGTGCTTTTTCATGGGCATAAATGTGGTTTTCCCTGATATACTAGTTGCAGTAGGCTATCTGAATGTAGATGCAAATTTCCCTCAGAGCCAGAGCATGGCTTGTGTTGCAGCTGGGCCCCACCTTGTCTATACTTATCACTGGGCTAACATCATAAAGTGTGCTAGCTCAGACCGTTTGTCCTGTTTGCCTTGGCCTCTTTTGAGTTATTTTTGTAAGCTAAGTTCCCACCCTCAGAGTCAGAAGGCCTCTTGTTGAATTTAAAGAAAAACTGTTCTTCATTTCTTCAGCAGATCCCAAATGTGGTCCTGGAATATTGTTGAAAGGATAGGCCATGTCCTCCAGGGAGGCTGCCAGGGTGCCTCTCTGCTCTTGTACACGTATTTCTTCCTGCTCTAAAGTTAACAAGACACAATATCTTGTCCCTAAGGTAGCGGTATTTTTGTTTGTTCTAAATTTATATTCATTTTGTTATATTAATTTTTACTTTAATCATGTGTATGTGTGGCATGTGCCACAAGTGTGTAGATTCCCTGGAGACTAGAAGATCATTGGATGCCTGCAGCTGAGCTAGATCCAGGCAGTTAAGCGCTTTTGATGTCAGAAACCAAGCCCAGGTCTCTGTAAGAGCAAGTGTTCTTAACCACCAAGCATCTCTCCAGCCCCAAGATTAGTAGTTTAGACTTTGCAAACACACCACATAGGGAAGAAACATGCTGTGATACCAGGTCATCTTGACCTTTCAGGATGTCATCTACTGCTCTCCCATGAGGCCCTGTGCCTGCTGTCTGCTCATGTGTGCCCTCTTCTAGGGACTGATGTCATGTTCGGTGCTTAAGCTACTGAAGGAGTTCAAGCGGAAGATGGAGGACGACCATGACGATGATGACGATGAGGAGGTCATCTCTAAGGTGTGCCTCCTGTGGACATCGTTTTTGAGCGAGACATGCTCACACAGACCTACGAGCTCAGTGATCCTGTTCACACAACACTTGCCTTTGTGTGAGCACTGAGTAGGAAATGTGCTCCCCAGGTGGGAAATGGGCTCCAGTACATAAAGCTAGGAGCTGCAGGCTTCTCTCCAAGCTTCGGCTTTGGATCAGGTTCAGGGTGAGCCTCGCTGCTTCCTTGATAAAATGACTTTAACTAGCCTTTGAGCCTGTTCCCTGTCTGTGAAATGGGGTGTGTTTGACAACAGAGTTCTCTAGAGATGCACCAATAGACTGAGGGTAACCGAGTCGTGAGGTTTATCAGGGATTGTTTCCTGTACGTGGACATTGAGCTACCATAGCTGGCACAAGTGGAAGACCCAGGGAAAGGAACCACTAGAGAACCCATGATTTTCACGATCCAGAGCCAGGGAGGGCTGCTCCTGACCCAGGAGGTAGGAAATGAGAGAGAAGTGAGTCGCCATTGCCTCTGCTTCTGTTCTGGTTTGTTTGGTTTGTTCTCACGGGCGCCTAGTTGATATATGATGTCACCCATATTGGGCATATCTTCCCCATGTCACCCTTGAAACTATTCATAGGCCGCTTTCCTCCAGAAATAATACCCTCATGGACCCATTCCAAGAATATGTTTGACCATTAAATCTACTTAAAGTTAATCATCACGTTGAGATAAAACCCATGTGAGCACATTCTCAGGTCAAAGGTGGAAGAGTAAATGACCTACACCAGTGCCCCCACAGAAACACTCAGGAAGCTTAGCTAGCGTTCTTAGTCTGTTTTCTTATACTATAACAAAGCACCAAGAGCAGGCAGTTTTTAAAGACAAGAGTCTTTATTACTTGTAGCTCTAGGGCTGATGATTCAGTTAGGCGCTGGTGTTTGCTGTTCCTGGTGGGGCCTGTGCTGCTGCAGAAGTTAGAAAAGCAGAGGGTTAGCAGACCTGTGGAGGCGCACATACTGCTTCTAGAACAGCCCAATGGAGAACAAGAACTGTCTGCAAAGTGGAGGACTCTACCCTGTGCTGCTCCAGGAGGAAGTGACAGAATCAACCTCTGTGCTGTTCTGTTACGCAGGTTCTGGAGCCACAGTTGCCTTCTGAAGTGGTTCCATCTTAGCCTCCATCAGCAGGTCATGCTGGCTGATCTCCCAGGCTTTCTGAAGCTAGTTGATTGACATTCTCATGGTGGCTCAGATTGCTTCCTCATGACACTGACTATAGACCTCTTGTCTCCACTGTCGAGTAGAGGGACGTCTCAGCCATCTCCTCTCATTCTGGTCATCTTTGTGTGCGGCTGATGTAGAAAGCTGCATCCTGATTGATTTTTGCCTGGCAGCCTCAAGTGTGTGGACACATTAAAAAAAAAGGCAGTGTTTCCGGACAAAGAGCTTTTCCGTCATCTGCCTCCAGTTTGTGTAGCAGCCTCAACCAAGTTCCTCCCTGCAGTGTTCAGTCCAGAGCATTTAGAAAGGGAGGGCCTGTGAAGGCGGGTACATGCCGATGTTGAGTAGTGGTATGAGCTGCAGGCAGAAACGGCAGACTGTACGGTGCCAGAAACGGCAGCAACTTCTCCTGGTTCTCTGTGGAGCCGCTGCATCATTTGCTCCCAACTTCCTGCTGGCCTGGCTGTGAGAAAAGGAACAGTTGTTGTCTCCACAGAAACATAGAAAATGCACATTCAGAGAGAAAATTTTCAGGACCTAGACATAGGCACACATGTACCTGGAGCAAGACAAGATGATCACATGTTCAAGGTAGCAAAAAAAAAAGTTATTTTGATGCTTTTTTTGAGGGGGAGGGTTTCAAGACAGGGTTTTCCTGTGTAATTTTGGTGCCTGTCCTGGATTACTTTTAAGCCGCAGCAGGAAATTAGCTTTCTTACAAATGAACTTACTCAGATAAATGAAACTGACCCTTTCAAAAAGCATCAAAAAAAGAAAAAAAAAAAATTGGCCAGGTGACAGCAGCACACGCCTTTAATCCAGCACTCAGGAGGCAGGTGATCTCTGTGAGTTCGAGGTCAGCCTGGTCCACAGAGTGAGATCCAGAGCAGAACCAAAAACTACACAGAGAAACCTGTCTTGTGGGGGCGGAGCGGGAGTGATGAGGTAAGTTTGAGACCTTAGTAGGTCCTCCTCCATTTGAATATAGCCATGATCCCTTCAGTGTTTCAGCATGGAGAACCAGAGAGCAGACACAAAATGAGCTGCTGGTGTTCTCGGGTCACGGAGTGCTGTTCAGCTGGCACGGTGGATCACTCCTTGGAGGAGAGAGGAAGTGCTTTCTGTGTCTGGCTTAGCGAGGAGCAGGAGGTGGCTGGGAACAGCTACCCTGTGCAGTGTGGGTTCAAGTATGGTGTTGTTCACAGTTGAGCGCAGAGGCACGAAAGGATTCCCAAGCTGAGATCCGAGTTGCTATGAACGTGGAAAGCTGGAAGCGAGAATGCTGTGTCGGCTCTTCAGAGGTTCAAGGTTGTCAAGGTAACATCCTGTCATCCTACAGTGCCTCATCTCAGTGCCGGTGAGATTATATATCAGAGAAGCAGGTGCCTAACTGTCCGTGAGGTAGTACCTAGATGGGCTAACATGCTAGGCCTTCCTCGCGGAGCACTTGTCTGTTCTGCTTCTTCAATGGAAGCGTGAGTGACATTCCAGCAGCTGCCCTTGCAGCTCACTCCTGGGTGAGGACAGTCGGCTGAGCTGGCTAGTGTCTAATGAGCCACCGGATCTCTCTGGTGGACATGCGGCACCTGGAAACATCACAGCAGCTGACTGTAGCCTCGTGTCCCCTTTTGTAATTCACAGCTGTGTCAGCTCCTGAGGCTGGTGTAGTTAGCTCCCTGTAACTGTAGTGAAGTACTGAGGCAGTTCATTATACAGAGAGGGTTGTTAGGCCTGTTCTAGATCTAATCCAAAATCAAGTGGTTCTCACTGCTTTGACCTCTAATGAGACAGCAGGAGCCTCATCACAGGAACGTGTTGGTAGAGTAAACTCATCTCCTGAGTCAGATGGAAGACAAAATGGTCAGGTGGAGGTGGGGGAGGCACACTCCTTTGGGAGCACTCTCCTGTGACCAGGACTTCCTGTTAGACTCCCACTCTCAAGGGTCTGCCACTTCCAATAGTACCACCCTGGAACTAAACTTTGGCTCACAGTTTTAGAGGATACTTATCCAGATCTCTGGTGGGCTACTGTGGACATTTTGCCATAGACAGGTTTTATTAGTTAAGCTAAGTATAACTGGGCCTTGGCATCATCCCTTGCATGTGAAGGATATATAGAAGATCTTTACTTTTCTCCACTACAGGCCGTGGACAAGCCCTTTCCCATTTTAGAAGCAAGATGATCATGATTAGCATAAAACAAACCACAGGTCTCCAAGCTGTGGCTGTTTGCAGTGTATGGGCCCCTGGGTTCTATGTAACAGCACAAGCTGATTCCTGATTGTTTATGAGCCAGGTCTAGTGTCAGCACAGAGGGTGCATGGTAAGAACAAATCAAGGTCCTGTCTCCAAGGGCTTCTAGCTTCAGAGAACAGACACAGTCCAGATCATGTGTAGGCCTAACATGGCAGGTCCTGACAGGAAGGCATTATGAGACAGGAACCACCGGCACACCTATAGGCATCAACACCCCTGAATGCACTAACACATGTGCTTACCCTAGGATTCATGGAAGATGAAGGCCGGCAGCGGACCACCAAGTACATTTCCTGCGTGTTTCGGAGGAGAGTGACTGAGCCGCCAATATGCACGCGAAAAGGCCCGAGGAGAGCTGCTGACCACTGTGAGCTAGCCTCAGTGCAGGATGAGTCCTCATGCCGAGGTGAAGAGGCCTTCCTCTCTGACTCAGAAAGCGAGGAGAGAGCAGCTGCAGTGGCAAGCGAAAGGGCCGAGGGTCCCGGGCCAGTCAAGAGCCTCAGGGAATGCTGGCTCTCAGCCTCATCACTCCACTCCAGCCAAGGGTAGGACTGCTTGATGAGTATGGGCCAGCAGGCCAAGCAGCCTGGCTCTGCTGGGCGTCAGGAAGCAGTTGTTCAGCTTTAGCCTCTGGAGATCCCCTAAGTGCTATCCTGCCTTGGGCCCAGAAGCATCCTTTTCACACATTACTGTAGGTGTGAGAGGACAGTCATGTTATGTGCCTGCCTGGTTACTTGTAGTCTCCTTGATAACACCTTTCTTACAGCATGTTTTACTATTAAAGAGGTAGAGTTCCGTGAGCTTCATTCCTCCCTCAGTCTATTCAGGAACCACTCAGGTTTAGTTTATAGAACCTACTATGGAGGCAGGGATGTTCCGTCTAATGTTCTCCCAGTTGAGTTATTACAACCTAGTGAATTGTTTTCTCGTTTGAGACTGGACTTCACTGCAACCCACTTTGAACGCCTCTTCCTGCCTCAGCCCCTGAGTGCTGGGATTGCAAGTGTACATTACTTGGATGGCTTAATCCTGTTTTAAAACATGTATGGAAGGTGGACAGGTGATAGACTTGTGAATTTCATGTTCAGCTTTGTACCCTAGACTGCAGAGTGAGATTGAGGGGTCCCCCGGACTAGCCTGCCTGCTGTCAAGCAGAGAAGCCTTTGTTTTCTCCTGACAGCTGTGCCACTCTCATTACAGGTGGGTGGAAAGTCCTAAACCTGCACCCACTGAAGAAGCCGAAGCTGCCTCCCATGGCGGCGCTGAGGGAAGAGCCCGCCGAAGCTCGGCTGGTAGGAAGGCCTGAACACCAGCAGCTCCTCTGAGCTCAACACATCCTTTGACCCTAACAACATGGAGAGTCACAGTGAGACATCGCTGTGATTGAGGAGGTCCGCCTCGATAACCCCAAGGTCAGTAGTGGCCGTAGGGACTTAGGCAGGTGGACTCCAGTCTTCTGTGCTGGCTTGAATCCAGGACAGGAACAGGTGATAGCAATAAGAATGTCACCTGCTAGCACAGGCTGTGGCCAAGTGGTGACTAGCTCCACAGGGAGTGACACAGTGTCATTTGCTGCCCTGCCCCATGCTGGCCAGAACTCCCATCACCTCTGACAAGTGGTCTTTTCACTTGAGTTCAGAGGGGAGAGTTGGTGTGGTTTATTTACATAACCAGTATTGCCTCTTAGAAGACAGTTGGTAGTGCTTGGACCTTTTAGATTATCACACGTCAGAAGAGATGTGTTGATGGCCTTGAGTAGGTGGAGGGCAGCATGCTTTGTTGTTGTTATTTTGAGGTAGGACCTCACTGTTGCCCAGCTGTCCTCCAGCTCCTAAGCTTAAGCAGTACTCTGCCTCAGCCTCCTGGTATTGAGACTACAGACAGGTGCACTGTGTTTAGTTAAATTGCATTTAAATTTTTCTTTATATTTTGGGCTGGAGGTAGAGCCCAGGGCTTTTTGCATGCTAGCAAGTGTTGTGCATGACCATGCCCTTAGCTTCAAGACATCCTTGAAGCAATGTCATGTAACTTAGAATGGCACAACCAAAGTTGAGAGCCTGCTTTCAACGCAAGCCAGTATCACTTGGTATAAAATGGAAAGAAAAAAAAAACAAAATTGTACCAGTACCTTCTGGCTAGATGTCACCTGTCCAAGTACCATTGACACCACAGAGTCAAACCCATACTTTTCCATAAATGTATTACAGGCTGGGCGTGGTGGCAAATGCGTTAATCCCAGCACTTGGAAGGCAGAGGCAGGTGGATCTCTGAGTTCCAGGACAGCCAAGGCTGTTACACAAAGAAACCTTGTCTTGAAAAACCAAAAATAAAAAATAAAAAAACAAAGGACAGTTGTTACAGGAAGCCCTGCTTATTACATGATTCAGTTACTTTTCACCATGCCATGTCCTTGTCGCCTAAAGATGCCTCAGATTCTGCCATTGCTTTGGAAACAGAGTAGAGGATCTGGTTCCTGTGTGGACCGGATCTGTGGCCAGTTGGCTCTTGATGCTGTTATTCAGACTTCACAGCCCAAGAGGAGAAATGTAGAGTCTGGTCTGTGAGGATGAAAGGCAATGTCATGGGGTGGAAAACTGGCCTGCTGAGAGAACAGGATGGGACCTTATCAGCTTCCATTCTCCTCTGCTGGAATAGCAGCAGCCTGTGCCTTGAGCACAGCCCTAGTGCAGAATTGACAGGCACTGGTGATGGTAGTCTAGACTCTGTCCACACTCTACTGTTGCCAGATGCCTGCTGAGACCTTCTTTTTAGGTCCTCTAATCCTGATACAGCAGCCTTCCTCCCAGGCCAGAGTTCTGTGCTCTCTCCTACACTGCTTTTTCTGATAAAAACCACTTCATTCTATATCCATGGCTCTCTGAAGGTTTTTGGCAGAGCCCAACTCTGCTTCTCCAGCCTCCAGTTACTCGAGATGGTTTCTTCCAGAATGTTGCTCTGAAACATGACAGACAATAGGCTGCCACTCTTAGGACTTTTCAGAAATCCTCGAGGCTTCCTCCCTAGTATGAGAGAACCTGCATGACCTGGAGCGCCTATGGTAGGCAAGGGAGCCAGCTAGGCTCGGCTGTTCTCATACTGTCACCCAGCACCAACTTGTAGCTTCCTGGATGTATTCCATTCCCCAAAAGTACTGCTCCAAGCCATAGCCTCAGCCAAACATGCTGTGGTACCGCATGATGTCAACAGGTATTCTTTTTCCATTCCGATTATAGTCAGGCCTTACCAATTGCTGTAAAGACCCCGCTGCATGTTAAGCTCCTAGAAGTAGGAAGACCTTAGGAATGAAAGTGAGTGCCGTGAGGGGTGGAGAAATGGTTCATTGTTAAGAGTACTGCTGCTCTCTTGGCAGAGAACTTAGATTTGAATCTTATTACTCCTGTGCAGCTTCCAGCCGTCTGTGCTCCAGTCGCAGGGATCTAATGCCCTCTTCTGACCTCCTTTGTACTGCATACATGTGATGCACAGACATACAGGAATGCAAACACTCAGACATAAAATAAAATTGATAAGATCTTTTAAAAAATTAAAAGTTGTGGTGAAAGATGATCAGCAATTAAAAGTCCTTGCTGCTCTTCAAAAGTCCTGGGTTCATTTCACAGCACTATAGTGGCAGCTTACAACTGCCTGCATATCTAGCTCCAGATAATTCTACCCTTCTTCCTGCCTCGTGGCATTGTACATATGCAGCCGACACACGCATACACATAATAAATAAACCTTAAAGAGAAAAGAAGAAAGAATGAAGCGGGCCCTTGGTCAGGGTGAGGGAGAAGCACAGACTCCTGTCCCCTTCCTTTTCACTTCCATCCTGGTTGTAGAGTCAGAAGCCTTGTCCCAGTGCGCATGCAACTGCACATTCCTTCTGTGTGCCTCTCGAGCCCTGCTTTCCTCTTGGTGCAGGCCTGTGACTCTCGTGGACTCTCCTTGAGTAACAGGACTTGACTTCCTTGAAAGGGAGTGTGCCCCTCAGGAACAGTGTCTGTCTGGTCCTCCTTTCTGACCCCTGTCTGGGTTTCTGACGTAGAAAGTGGTGGCTCCAGAAAGCCGGACGGCATGGCCCAGCAGGACAAGCCCACAAACATACCCGGCTGCTGAAGCGCAGGAATCTGATCATAGAAAGCTGTCACCAACCTCCGACTGATTGAGAGCCTGTTCACGTGAGTGTGCTGCTGTCTGTCTGTGACTACCTCCTTTACCAGCCACAGAAGGGACTGAAAGGCCTCGGAGCTGCGGCCTGTTCACCATGTGCATTTCTTGTGTCCCGTTGTGGTCAGTAGGATGGAGATTTGGTTCCTGTCATTGGGAAAGGTAGAACTTGAGAATTAAAATTGCTAGATGTCTGGCCGGGGTGGTGGCGCACGCCTTTAATCCCAGCACTCGGGAGGCAGAGCCAGCGGATCTCTGTGAGTTCGAGCCAGCCTGGGCTACCAAGTGAGTTCCAGGAGAGGCGCAAAGCTACACAGAGAAACCTGTCTCGAAAAACCAAAAAAAAAAAAAAAAAAAAACAAAAACAAAAAAAAAAAATGCTAGATGTCACAGAGCCTGTGCTGACTTTTCTCCTTACGGTAGCTCTGACAGGTTTGTGAGGGAGTAACTTGAGTGAGGATTTATTTGGGTTCCTGGTTCTCATGGTCTCTTGGCTCTATTGTGTTAGTGACAAGACTGTAGCCAGAAGAGCTTCTTCACTCATGACAGCAAGAGGCAGAGAGGCAAGGTCTGTCTCCAGTGCCAGGCCTCACCTTCCAGAACCTCCCAAGATCACCATCTTCTGGTCCGAGCCTTTGAACCCATGAGTTATAGCCAACATGCCGAGTCAAACCCTAGACACTGGTATGTTAGAGGAAGGGAAACGGAGACACCTCCAGCAGTGGTACGGAAGAGCACAGGGAAGAGAGCTAAGCTGCAGTCTGCTCTGTGCAGCTCTTGAGGCTACCACTCAGGGCTCTTGAGACCATGGGGAACCACTGGGCTGAGGGCCTCACCCTGCCCAGTCACAGATGTGGGTTTTCACTCTGTCTCAGGCTGTACTGTGAGGGCAGGGGCCACCTTAGATACATCTTCACCTTGTCCCTTCTGTGCCTGAGAGTTTGTCTGGGTGTCCTGATGTCCACATTGGCCTTCCTCTTCTGTGTTAATGATCTAGAAATATCACAGTGAATCAGAAGATTGAAGAGTGAAAAAGAGTTCAGAACCAAGGAACAGTAAGCATGCAGACCTGGTGAAGACAGGTTTCTTCCTAGCACTGTTTCCTTCCCTTGTTCCTGTTTATTGTCAGATCACGTGATTTCTAGTGCTGTAGAAGCTGCTGTGGGTAGTGGCCTGTCTTCCGCTAATTTGTTTACTCAAGAAGATGGTATTTCATGTTCAAGAGCCCTATGTGTATGTGAAGAGCTCCTGCAGATTTCCCTGGTTCCAGACAGACCTGTTGTGGTTCCTCTATGCCTCTATGTTGAAGTGGGAATGTGTTCTTCTCTGATATCTAGGATTCAGAAGATATCATGGACCAGAAAAGCAAGAGGTGTCTCCACAATGCTGTAAGAAGTCCATTATCCGCTGGTTCGAACCTGTCTGAGAGGTCTCTTGAGATTGTATCGGACTACGGTCATTCAGGATGGCATCAAAGAAGAAGGTAATCTCTTGGCCTCTCCTGATGCCCACAGAGCCAGCCTCGTGCTCTGGGAAACATTCTGGCCCAGTGTCCCTTGTCATTGTGGCATCTGATTGATCCTTTGCTGTTAGTGATTGGGACATCAACATTACACCTCTAATTGGAGGCAAGACTCTTACAAACTTCCTGTGCTCTGGACAAACCTGAGCACTAGAGGATGCATTGCCCACCTGGAGAGCCTGTTACAGTTAAGCAGGACAGTTTAGCAATCAAGAACTTCTCCACAAAACATTAGAAGGGAGGTGGCCAGTCTGTGGGCCAGTCTATTCTGTAGTACTTGTGATGGAGCCGTGCCATAGTAACTAGCTCAGCAGCTTTGCACACATTTTACAGCATCCATTTTTCAGGTCAAGTAATTGGGATGCACAGCTGACATGAGCTGAAAGCAATGGCTGTTTCACAGCCCTTAATTCCTGACTGGATTTCCATCTCGCTGTAAAGGAGCCTGCTTTGATACTTTGTTCCCTCATAAGTGGCAAGTCATTTCTGCTTTCACATGTCTTATTTTATTGAGCTATAGAAAGCACGTACCAAAAATGACTTAAGAAATAGTTTGCTGTTGCATATCGACAGACTCGTGGCTTTTATATCTGCTGAAGTCACTTCAAAATAAAGCATCAAGTCCCTTGACCTAGCTCCTTCTCACAACTGCCTGGTTATGAATCCACTGAAGAAGTGGCAACAGTCATGTGGCAACCTGTCTCACTGAAGGACATATTGAGCCCCATCAGCAGGGACATCCATGACTTCAGCAGGTTTTCCAGAAGCTACTCTGTTGGACTTCCTGGGTGTTGCTGTTGAGGGCAACAAAACCCTCGCCTAGTTGGGCCTGAGGAGACTATCTGGCCTCAGATTGACTTCTCTATGCTATTCTTAGAAGGCTGTGACAATCATAGCCTGGGGAGGGATGAGGATGTCAGGTCATATTTAGGTCACACAGTCACAGAAATGGAAATGGAGTCTTCAGCTGAGGCTGTTGAAGAATTGCTGCTGGCCTGGACAACGGCCAATAGGAGCCGCCATCTCTCAGTACTTTTCATTTCTCTGAGAGTTACCCTAACTGCTCTCATTGGTCTCACAAAGAAGTCAGTAGTAGAGGTGGGCATGGGTTTTCTTTTACCAGCAAGTATGTTGAGCTGGGACGTGGGTGGGCTGCTGCCTGTCCCAGCCCACACAGCTGCTGCCTTCACTCTGCACTGACAGCACAGGCTTCTCCTGGTACCCAGTCCTCATGTCTCATCATCATGCCTGTCGTGCTCCCCGACCTGTGCCACTTCTGCCAGTACTGAAGTTAATGCCTGATCCGTACACACCTGCTACTCACTTCCGGATTTAGCCCGTAGCTCAAGAAACAGTAACCACTGTAACCATTCTGCCTGGATCCCAGGGAGAGGTAATAAGAAAGCAGCCTACATCCTCTGCCAGTCATTCAGAGGTGCACTCCAGGGTCCTAGCACACACAGCAAGAGACTGCTCTTCTGCCACACTCGCCTCTCCTGATTAATGTGCAGTCCGGAATCTCAGTGGAGCAGTGTAGGGAGCTGCTCCAGCTATCAGAAGAGCTGGTGAGCTGGACAGCTGGACAGGAAGCTGCAGGACCAATGACTTAGGTCCAAGACTTGGTGGCATGTCCCCAAAGGAGTTCTGATTCCTGCAGGTGAAACAGCAAACTGTCTTTTGCTCTCTGAATTGTGAGTGTGTTGGAAATCCTGCTATGGATTCAATTCAAACCTGCCCTGCCCTCTGGGATACCAACTCTCCCCACAGGTGGATCTGTCGTGCACCCATCCATGGACCAGAATGACCTCTTGTGAGAAGTGCCATTGAGCAGGTTCGCTTCGGATCTCCAACTCAAGCACAGCAAACAGGCAAGTGGAAAACTCACAGTTAAACTGCCAGGTCTGTGTTGTAGCCTGCAGCCAGCAGAGCAGCATCCCAAAGGCTTTGTATGCATCTGCATGAGATCCTGGGTTGCTGGCCAGAGGCATCCAATTCTGACTTCAAGTATTCTTCACTCTAATTTATCATTTCCTTTCTTTGGATGGTGCTGAGATGGAGCAGGCTTGCATACGCTAGGCCAACACTTTCCACCGACCCACACCACCTGCCCTAATGCTTGTCCATGCGGAAGTGTAGCCAATCGGAGCACCTCCATTGCTGCTTCTGTGTAGGAAGCTCAGTCTCATCATGCATAAGTCACTGCACTTGCTTTCCTGAGGTCTCGCTCACCTTACCCTAAGTGGCTGAATGCACACCAGTGAGGGAGCAAGTTTTTAGGTGGCTAGGTTCCTGGTGGGCGATGGGCCACCCTGGAGGTAGAATCTCAGTGGTTGTCACAGTTTCTGACCATTTGCCACAGCTTTTTTGATGTTCCGGTTGCTGGCATCTGTGTAGTGTCAGGAGACTAGCACACTGGGCTCCTTTCCTTCTTGCTGGTGAGGCCCCATTATTACCTCCATGTTTTAGACACTGTTCACTTGTGCCATCTGCCGGGCCGTGATCAGTTGAGTCTGAAACCCAGGCTGGCAGATAGGTCTTGTCTTTGCTTCCAACATATTTCTGCACCCCACGTTTGGCCTGCAGGGTTAAAGTTCCACAGACTCCAGCACCCCAAGAGGAGGCAGAAGAGAAAGCCATGAGCCAGAGGTCCCGAGTGGATCAGCAGACTCTGAACCGAACACATCTTTAAAGTCAGAAAGCGGACGGGTGAAAAAGACGGATGAAAAAATGGCATAACCCCGCTCAAAAATTATAAACCTGTCATAGGTAAAGAGCAGCTTCACAGTCACAGCTTTGGTCTGCACAGTGGTAGATAATCACCTCCCTGCACCTAGACCCTGCGTAGCCATGGTAGCTGTAGGATGAACTGGACCAGACACAGTCTGGGGTTGCTCAAGCACTGCCACACCTTTCTCCCTATAGTTCTGGACTGGGGCGCTCCATAGGTTCCTTCCCAAGATGCCCGCCTTCGGTGATGCACCTGTTCCTGTGGTACTGGTCTACGGCATCCTGCTGGCCACACCGGGGAGCAGCCCACTTACCACAGTGAAAGGAAAGCAGGGAAGCAGGAGTCAGCAGGCCAGGGCCCAGCCGCTCGGGAGATGACTGGAGCACCTCGGAAGCCAAAGACAGCACAGAAAGCGGTTCCTGGGAGGCAGAAATGAGCTCTCCACAGAGATAGGTGAGAGCCACCGGCCTGCACCTGGGGTGAGTCGGGGTGTAAGGGAGACAGAAATAAGTGAGAGCCACAGGCCTGCACCTGGGGTGTAAGGGAGACAGAAATAAGTGAGAGCCAGAGGCCTGCACTAGGAGAAGCAAGAGAGAACAGCTTTCTCCTGAAACATGCCGTCTGCTTGGAGATGACTCTTGACTTTTCCTAGTATATGTGATGAAATCTCGTGGATTCGCTACGTCCTCCATCCCAATCCACAGGACTTTGCTTTGCTGGCTCTCGTCAGTGACATTCTTCTCTGCCTGCCCCTTCCATCTTTGTTCAAGTTGTTCAAGTGAGCTACAAGGTACTGTGACTGGCATGTCATATATGTCATATGTGGGCTAGCGGGCTGGAAGCCCATACTCACGTGACCCAGTTTGCCCAAGTGATGATGAGGAAAAGGATGAGTGGATAATGGGGTTGGCAGAAGATGGTCAGTCAAGGAAACCATTTTAAGTATTTGTTATTCTGCATAGATTAGATTAGAAGTGAGGGAATCAGCTGGTGGTTGGGTGGGTAGTTATATGTACTTGAGGATGCTTATCATTGCTAGCCAGAAGATAAATGATGTGCTGCAACAGCAGACACTTTAGAAGCTTGGTCCAGAAGGAGCGAGTAGAACTCAAACACTTATCCCTCAGAGTCATTCACTGCTCATGTTTTGGTATATTTTCTTCTAGGTGTGTGAGTGTGTGTTGTGTGTGTGTGTGTGACAATTTAGTAATATTTTCTACTTGGGCATTGAGAGTTCCAGTTTTGCTTTGGCAGATGAAAGAAATGTTGATGCAGTTATGGTGGGTGTGTGAGTGGACACCTCAGAAACTTCCCTTAGCAAAATCACTGTGCTCGGATCAGCAGTCATCTTCCCTGCTGAGAGCGCTCCTCTTGCCTCCTGGAAGGCTTTAGCAGCTGTGTGCCTCCTTGCAGGCCAGCGTGTATTGTTGCCCTCTACTGTGTGCTGGTCAGCTGGAGGGAGATACAGAGACCCAAGCGGAGATGGGAGGTCATAGTGTTAAGTGCTTTCTCGGAGCCTTGTGGCTGAACTGAACTGCAGATGCCTCTGTAGGTGACAACTGGAGGATTTTCTAAATGACCCTCTGAAGAAGCACACACTGATCCGCTTCCTCCCAGGCACATCCGACAGCAGCTCCTGTATAAGAGGTGAGAATAAATCCAGAAGGTGGGGTTCATGTTCACTCAATCCTGGAAGAGAAAGGCTTGGCCTGCAGCTCCACAGCCTCAAGATTCTCGTAGTTGTTTACCAAAGACATGAGCTGGTACATTTATTACTTGATTTTAATAAGTAAAAGTTACTGCTAAAGAGTTGCAGCTACTGGAGTGTTTGGTCTGTTCCCTTGTTGTGTTTACTTTCCAAATTAAGCCCAAGGTGACTGTAGACCTCAGTGTCCTGGGGACTGACTGGGTAGGAGAAAGAGCAGCAGCTCACCCTTCTGGCCTCGGAGCTCTGTGCAGTGTGTGGTAGGGACAGTGCCCTCTCTTCTAGGCGTACGTTTTCTCGGTGGTGGAGAACCTACAGCGCTGTGCTACATGGGGCTGCTGCAGTTTGGACCCACAGAGAAGTTCCAGGATAAAGACCAGGTAGTGCCTTCCAGCCCAGTGAGGCGGGCCTGATTGTCAACCCACCCAGCGTCATGGTGCTGATGCTTGTGTGCCTCGTCTCCTGATGGGCCTCTCCTGCAGGTCTTCGTTTTCCTGAAGAAGAATGCAGTCATTGTCGACACCACCATCTGTGATCCACATTACAACCTGGCCACAGCAGCCGGCCTTTCGAGAGACGTCTCTATGTCTTGGACTCTATGCAGGATGTGGAAAGCTACTGGTTTGACCTGCAGTGTATCTGCCTCACACCCCACTAGTATCCTGGCTTGCTGGGCCCTTGCTTCTTTTCCCTTTGTGTGATCATGGATGCAGAGCCAGAAGAGAGCCTGGGGCCATGGAGTCCATTGTCATTCAGACCACTCTTAAGTCAGAGTGTCCCTGGGGCTCCTTGTAAAGCACTGTGTCGGGCCTTGAAATGGGAAGCCCCTGCCCCATCCAAGCCCAGGCATTTGATCTGCCAAGAGCTGCCCCAGTCGGTATTTATGCAGCATCATCCAGGTCATCAGTTCCCTGTCCTCAGGCCACTTGTGTTCTAGGGAGGAGGAGCTCAAGAGAGACCCAGAGTGTGATAAGAGCTGTCAGGACACACAGGGCTCAGAGTCACCTAAGGAGACCACTGCTGAGCTGAGCACTGTATCCTGAGGCCACCGAGGCTGGAGAAGACACAGGCAGGGGAAGTGGCTTGTGCCTTGAGTGTGTCAGGGAGGAGGGAGCATGGCAGCTGAGAGTGGAAGAGGGTTGGGAGCAGACTGGTGGGCTCTGTAGGAAGTGCAGGGTCAGTTGAGAGCAGAAAGAAACCATGGAATGCTTACACACATTGTGTTTGGAAACACCCACTGCCTTTGGAGGATGGACTGAGAGTTAGGAGTAGAAGAAGGAGATCAGAAAGGGAGTCCTGTGTGCTGATGACCAAGTGGGAAACTTGTGTGGGTCGACTGTGCTGGGCTCAGCAGTCTCATCCCTGAATGTCTGTCTTCTATGCTGGTCATGGCTGTCTAAGTGACATCTCCCAGAAAGCCTGTCCACATTTTGTCCCATCCTGTTTCCTCCACGATCTCTTTAGCACATCTCCAGAGTATTGTAAAGTGCCATTCTGAAGTGGACATCCTGTCAGTGTACATGGCAAGAACAGCCCGGGCTTGCTTGGGGGGGGGGTGCTCCTACTACAAAGCCCCACAGTCACCATCAGAGCTTTCTCTCCACGTGAGAGAGACGCTGCTTTGTTTACACCGAGGGACTAGCTGGTGGAGTTACCGAATGCCCACACTGTAGTGCCTCGCTCTCAGGAGCTTTAAGACGTCCAGGCAGATCTTACTTTGTCTGTTCAGTGATGCTTTGGGATTCAGAAGTGAGGAGCTCTTCCTGGGTCTCTAAAGCACTCTATTCCCTGTAGCTTATGCCTGTATACAATTTTATGAAACCAGTGTGTCATTGCATCAGCTTCCGGGCCTGCCAGTTGCATTTTTTGTCCTCTTAGGTGAGCAGAGATGTCACAGCTTATTACAGTCATTAATGAGACATCCATTTTCCCTTTCTCAGCAAACATTGAGGATCTTCTGCCCCAAATATGTGAGAAGCACTGTGTCATAGGATCAGTTGTGCTGTGAAGTAGGGTGTCTGAAATCCAGCGTGCGCATAGGTCACCTGGATGGCAGGTTAGAGTGTGCTTCCTAGGCCCCGTCCAGGAGGGCATTTGGTTTGTTGTTTGTTTTTAATTTTATTTAGTAATTTTTTGTATACTTTTATTTTTTGAGATTATAATTACATCTTTTCCCCTTTCCTCCATCCTCTCTCTGTACCCCACTCTTACTCTTTCTCAAATTCATGACTACTTTTCTTTAATTGTTGTTTGGGTGTATGTGTGTGTGCACATGTGTATTCATTCCTGAGTATATAAATATAACGGCTCGGTTATATTTACTGTCACGTGTGTGTTCTCAGGCTGATCATTCATATTGGATAACCAAGTTGGGGTGCTCTCCTTCGGGAAGACGCTTTCTCTTCTCTCAGCACTCCTTAGTTGCCTGTTGTTGTTTGCTTAGGTGGAGCCTCTAAGCTTTCCTCCCCTCCACGTTAGTGTGGGTATTGGTGCCGTCCTTGTTCAGGTCTTTTATAGGCAGTCATGTTGGTGAGGCTTCATCTCCCAGCCAACTCCTGTTCTCCTGGCTCTTAGTCTTTCTATTCCCTCTTCGACAGTGATCCCTGAGCCTGTGGGGGGGTTGTGCTTTCAGTGGGTCTGATTGGGGTTGGTTGTAGTTTGCAATAATGTTCTCTGTTTTAAAAGAGATCTCCTTGATGAGAAATGAGAACTGTACTCATATGTGATTATATATGAGAGGTAGAGTGTAGTTAGGATTCTGTCAGTAAGGAGTGCTTGTAGGTTCTTCTCCAGGTCTATGACTCTAGCCCTGGATAGTTAGCTAGGTTCCAGTACCAGCATGGTTTCCGTAAGTCCAGATAGAGAGCTGTTGGTTACTGCAAGGCATGTGTCCACTGCTGCACCTTAGGTTATCGTGCCAGCTGGTCATTGATGGCTTCCTAGGCATCAGAGCTGGACGTTTGTATGATGCCTCTGGTACCATGGAAGCTATTCTCGGGGCAGGCTTTCAGATCAATCTAGCTCAGACCTCTAGGTCCTGTGTCCAAGTACATGGTGTCTTCAGCATAGGGCTTACCTTCCACCTCTGAGAGGTAACCAAGGGCAACATCAGTAGCCTCAAATGTTTTAGTAGTTTCTTGGACAACACTGGCCAACACCTCAAAGAGGGCTTCTCATACCTGTGTTGGATTTTGTTAGTCTATAGCTCTGGAAGGAGCATTGTCAGCCCAGAAAGGATTCTTTCATTTCAACTGTATGTATATGTATACAGACTGAACATGTATGGTAGTGTTCTTAGATAATCTTATAACTTTTTCAGACAACTTTTTTTTTTTTTTTTTTTTTTTTTGGTTTTTCGAACAGGGTTTCTCTGTGTACTTGCGCCTCTCCTGGAACTCACTTGTAGCCCAGCTGGCCTCGAACTCACAGAGATTCGCCTGGCTCTGCTCCCGAGTGCTGGGATTAAAGGCGCGCGCACCACCGCCTGGCTTTCAGACAACTTTTATTATACCTCCTTCCATATTTATCCCCTCCCTGCCTGGTTAACCCCCCCCCCCATTTTTACCATTTCCCCACTTGTACCTGCTTGTTCTCTCTATTGCTCACCCCATGATGGTCCTTTTTTTTACTTTCAGAGAGGCATTTTTAACAAATACATTGGTGGGCACCTTTAATATGTACATGACAAGAACGACCTAAGTGTCACACGTCCACTCAATGGACAGTAGCCCTGTACAAAGTCTTTGCAGTCTCCTGAGCCTCTCTGTTCTTGTCTTCTAAACCAAAGCTGTCAGTAGAGTGAAGCTGAGCACAGTCTCTCAGATACCATTCTAGCCAAGAAAAGCTGCCTGAGCGTCCCCAGTTTGCTGTACTCACTGCCAACAAGCCAGTGCCTGAATGACAGCCAACCAGGCAGAGCTTTCTCTGGTTGCTACTTCCCTCCAGTCCTTAACAGACTGCACCAATAGAGACCTTCACAAGTCCCTGCTGTGCTCTCACCTTCTTCTTCTGCTCTCTCCCTACCTCTCTCTGATAACATTGTGAGAAGGGCTTCACCTGGACCATGGCTCACTCTCCTTGGCTGCCAGCAGCTGGCCAGAAACATGTCACTGAGCCCTGCTTTGGTTGTCAGGTGTGGTGCGTTGCCCCTGTGCACAGAAGATCTGCCCTGATCAGGGCAGTGACCCAGAAGGCAGCTTGCGGAAGGAGCAGGAGAGCGCCATGGATAAGCACAACCTGGAGCGCAAGTGTGCATGCTGGAGTACACCACGTACGTACCATCCTGAAGGCCGTGACACCCACTTTTGTGCCCTAGCTTGGCTAACAACTTAGGCAGGAAGCCAGAGGCAGCAGTTTGGTTGCCATGGACAATGTCTGGCCTACTAGACATGTTTCTAAACATAACTTTTTCTGAAATTTATGTCAGAATTTAGAAGCTGGCAACTTCACATGAGAATCAGATTCTTGATTTCTGAAAATTAACAGCTTCCCAGCCTTATAGCCTCCGAGCTCTTTCTTTCTGCCTGCTCATTACTGTCTCAGGAAAGTGAACACTATCACACATACACACAGGTTCTCCCGCTCACATGCAGGCTCTTAACTTACAAGGAGGGCTCTTTTTCTATTTGCCTTGTCTCAGGGGAGCCGAGAAGTTGTGGATGAAGGCTTAGTCCCCGGAGATGGGCTGGGAGCTGCTGGGCTGGATTCTAGCTTCTATGCACACCTGAAGCGCAACTGGGTCTGGACCAGCTACATTATCAACAAAGCCAGAAAGGTAGGCTCCTGGGACACTCACCCCTGCACCTGGAGCCATCATCACTGTTGCTAAGAGGGGGACACTGGCTAGAGTTTGCTTTCCATTGGTTTCTGGCTTGCACTGTCATGGGTTTGGGTGCTCCTTTTTAGAGACACACAGAAAGTCTGGTGGCATAATGCCTCAGGAGGGAGGGCACGTGCAGGAACTGAATGACTGTAGAGACCCATGGAAGTTCACAGCTCACCCCAGTGCTGTTGCTTACCTTTCAGAACAACACCCCGAGAATGGGCTCACAGGAAGACTCCAGACGTTCCTGTCTAAGCGCCCATGCCTCTTGGATCCGGAGGTGTGTGTGCTGAGCGTCCACACTAACAGTGCCAACTATGAGGCTAGTTCCAGCACCACCACCGTGGATTCTGCTGACCTCTGTGGCCTCTACAGGGGCTATGCAAGCAATTGTATCCTCTGATTATTTCTAGGCAGTGGCCGTTTGCCACTCTGGACAGAGGGGAGAGCTGATACCGAGCTCTGTGCTGACAAGGAGGAACAGTTTTGAACTGGACCGAGAACCTACCCCTGGCAGGAACCGTAAAGTGCGTGGTGGGAAGAGCCAGAAGCGGAAGCGCTGAAGAAGGAGCCTATCATCAGAAAGATCAAGCGAAGAAGGAGAGGTACCTGGGGGTGTTCGTGACCTTATCGTTGTATGTCCATGGCCATGGCAGTATTGCCTCCACAGGGCCTGGGTGCATCCTGCAAAGTGTCCATTTCCCAGTCTGTAGCCCTGACTTGCTGTGTCCATAGCCATCTAAGAATGAACCATTTCTCCAGTTTTCTCTGGCTGTGTGCTTTGCCAGCCTTTCTCTTTATCCACCTTCTGATTTCATCCTACTGGAAAATCTTCCTAGCAAGATCCTTTTCTCTCTTGGTTTGCCTTTGAGTGTCTGTCTCTGCTCATCTGGCAAGCATCTGTTGAAGAGTATTTAGGAGGAAGCTGGGAATCATTTAAACCTGCACTGTTCCTTCAGAACTAGCACAGCCCTCCTTTGGCGCTTTCTCATCTTGTTTTTCATCTGAACTGTATTCTAATGGAAGTGAGCGCCGAGGGGACTGTTCCTAAGTAGGGCCGTATGTTTTAACATCAACCATGGCTGCAGATTTTTCATAGAAAAGTGCTTAAGCAGGAACCTACTTTATTGGTTTGTTGCTGGCATTCATAATAAACATCCATCACTTGACATAGCCCTCAACTTAGCCTGTTCCAGATACATGAAAGACCAGGATATAGAGCAGTATTCCTCGAAGGGAAGTGCAGTGGCTGGTGTGTATGTGGATCCTGACCCAGCGCTCCACAGTGTGGCTGTGATGGTGCAGTCAGCTGCTCCTTGTTACATAGCTGGCGTCTGTACTGTTGTGATTGTCGTCACTGACAATACCTGTGCCAACCATTCCAGGAGGAAGGATATATTGACTCACCGTGTGAGGGGTTTGGTCATGGTCTGTTTCTGGGCTGATGAGGCAGAGCTTCATGGCAGGGGCGTGTGGTAGAGAGTGGCTCACTTTCAGGAGGCAGAGATGCTGGGCACACCAGAGGCACGCTTTCCTGTTGCTCTCAGGGCTTCTCCACAAGTGGCAGTCAAGGTCTGCTCAAGGTGGGCTTTGCAGGAGGTCTCTTTGTGCTGTTCTTTTAATAGTTTTGCACTTACCTATGTATATGTATATGTATATAGGGTTCTAAAATACAGGTTGTTACGAACCACTTTACGTGCTGAGCCATTTTTACCTTGCTGACCCCAGGACAAGTTTTTATACTGTGTTTTTGGTCTTCAAGACAGCCCTAGAGCATAGGCCTTGCCATCCCTGTAGTGTGTAAGAATCTACATGCACCCTGAGGTCACAGGCACACAGATACTGGGGGGCTCAGAGGCTGCTATTGGTCACCCCACTTACTCTTTGGACATGTTCTGGAAACATCTCTATAAGGCACCTTCAGAGGACTTAGCAACCCGGTGGAGCGATCGTAGATTGGTAGATGATGAGAGGAACGGAATGAGCGTATAAAGGGGATTTATTAGAATGGCTTACAGGCTGTGGTCCAGCTAGTCCAACAATGGCTGTCTACCAATGAATCCAGTTGTTGCTTAGTCCATGAGGCTGGATGTCTCAGCTCATCTTCAGAAAGTATACACTGGAATCCTGAAGAAGTAGGCTCTTATCCGGAGAAGAAATGGCCTCAATAAATGAAAGCAATCAGGCAGAGGGCAACCTTCCTTGTACTACCAGTTCTGTGTTTCCTCCACCCTCAGCAAGCAGCTCAGCAGGTCTTGGCTCTTTCCCTGGAGGAGTGACCCACACTTCATTCCTGAAGGGTCGTGCCCTTGGGTCATCCTGCCTGGGTCAGGCAGTTGTAGTTTCCCATTGACTTTAGCCACAGACGTGGTAGCACCAAGATGCCTTAAAGCTGTGGTTCTCAACCTTCCTAGTGTGACCTTAATACAGCTCCTCATGTCAGGGTGACCCCAACCATAAAATTATTTTCATTGTTACTTCATTTAGCTGTAATTTTACTACTGTTATGAATTGTAATGTAAATATTTTTGGAGATAAGAGGGTTACCGAAGGGGTCATGGCCCACAGATTGAGAACCACAGCACTCCCAGACATAATCTATTTTACCTCCATTGTGGAGAGGCAGTCACTTTCCCTTGGTAATCTAGATCAACGCTGTTCTCCTTTCTGGCTTGTTGGCATCAGAAGTCCAGAGTGGCCAGTGAATGGGGAGGATGAGCCTCCCATTCAGCGGGAAGTTTGTTCTGGCTCTGGCAGGAGCACTCCCCACTCTGGAACCAAACTTAAGGTCCCAGGAAGAGGAACCAAAATTTCCTAGTGGGTCACTAGAGTGATAGTGAGTGGAACTATCCCCGTCTACTCCTTGATTTCTGAACCCATAGATCCTGGTTATGGGAGAAACCGTACCATATATTAGACACTGGCTCAAAACTTCTGGAAAACCCTGCCCCAACCCTCCAGGCTCCTGTTCTAGCTGTGTCTTCAAAAGACCACTCCATCTTTCTATCAGGCTGGCTGCTTCGGATGAATAAAACCAGTGGATTCCATGGCCGTAGGCCTACTGTCACATTTCCCTGGCTGTGAGGACCATGTTCATACTGCCTAACCTGAACCCATGACATTCAGCCAGAGAAATGGGTAACTGCCCTTCCTGGTTTGCTTGTTTGGAATTGGGCATTGTCTAGTAGCTGGTAGGCTTGGTCACTTCTTGCCAGTGCAGTTGGGGCCCTTCCCCTCTGGAAGAAAAGCTGCCTCTAGCCAGTTGCTGAGGTCCCTCTCCTCTCCCCTTGTGTTTCTTAGGAGAGCACCCGAAGCCAAAAGCAAAAAGCTGCGCTACCAAGATGAGGCTGACCAGAATGCCCTCCGGATGATGACCGGCTGCGTGTCTCCTGGTCCATGCAGGAGGATGGTTGCTAATGCTCTGCCGAATTGCCAGCAATGTCCTCAATACCAAGGTACTTGCGTCACCTCCGGCACCTGGGAGCAGCCCTTTGCTGTGCTGTGAAGAGCTATGGCTCTGGACTCATTACCACTCCCAGCAGCTGCCAGAAAAGCATTTCCCAGAATCCTGTGTACTTGCACTGCCAGCCTGCACATTCTCCAGCTTCAGTTAGACGTGTGTGCACGTCTGCCTGGCTGCAGTGGAGCAGGTCAAGCCATTTCACTCTTGTCTGCTGCCCACCCTTCCTTCTGTGTGTCTGCTGATGTGGCTTGGTGTGTTCAGTACCATGAACCGTGATTTCCACTTGGCTCTGTAGTTTGGTACCCCTGGGCCCTAGAGTAGTTGTACCCTATGGCAAAGACACTTGGCATTTCCTGCCCGTGGCCTGCACATTTGTCTTCCACACTCAGTGTATCTTCCCTGCCTTGTTTTCACTCAGCAGACCCTTCCATGCTTCTCTTGGTGACAGGTTCTACAGCCCAGCCAGAGTTCCTGTGTTTCACAGTCCCACAGCACCTCGTGACCCCTGGCTCTGTGCTTCCTGCCGGCATGGCGAGCAACAAGGCATGAGCAAACCCATGCTCTTTAGAGAGGCCACCAGGATATGAGCTCCATGCCGACGGGGTCAGGGCCACTGCAGGCAGTGATGTCAACAAATAGAGTGGTTCTTACGGCTGATCTGTGTCCTGGTCACCAGCATACCAACCAGAAGAAGCCAGTTAGGGCCGTGTTGCTTTTTCCATCCCTGTTCTGATCCATTGTCTCCAATGCTTGCACCCACCCTTTCCTAAATTCCTTCTCTATTTTTTCCCTAAGGAAAATGGAGAGGTGCCCAGTACCATCCTGAACTCTGTCTGCTACCTCTCACATGGCTCTTTATTACAGCACTGGTGGTCAGGAATGCCTCCCCTCCCCCATCACCTGCCCCCCACTCCTCTCTAGAACTCGGTGGCATCTTGTTAGCATTGTTAGGAAAATCACCTGTCTTTAACCCTTTCCTGTGTATTATTATTTTCTGACATGTTCTGAGTTTGCTATCTTAGTTCATTCTGTTTCTTCCAGTATATGTATTGGAAGATGATGTGATATAAGGCGCACGGTACAGAATGCCTCTGAGAACACAGAATGTACCAGTGTTTAACACTCTCTACCTACCCAAGGTGATGCATACCTTTGATCCTAGGTGTCAGGAGTTCCAGGCCAGCCCTGACTGCCCAGAGAGGACCCTACTTCAGTACCAAAAGAAAGAAGCAAAACTCCCGAAGCACATTTACCATTCTCTTAACCTTACCTGATACTGGGGCCTCCTCAGTGTGTGCCAGAAAGTACAATCCCATACGATGTTGAGGACTTGTCCTGTTTTTCTGTACCCAGGTCTCACTTGGTACAATGTAGGTAGGCGAACATGAGGTGAACGCTCTGAGCCTCCCTGGGGAAACAGGCTCCTAGGACACACTCATTCCCATCCTTTCTGTTAGCTGTCCTGAATATGGGCTCTGCAGGTACTAACTGTCACTCTGTGTTTGGACTAGGTGAAAGGACCATTTGTCACCTGGCAGGTTGTGCGGGACATTTTACATGCTACCTTTGAAGAGTCTTTGGATAAGACATCTCACTCGGTTGGACGAAGAGCTCGCTACATAGTCAAGAATCCCCAGGCCTTTATGAACTACAAGTAAGCCACATTTGCAGCTGGATGGCTCCAGCCCTTATTCCAGCACTCCTAGCTCTTTTCTCCCCTTTACCCGTCGTGTTCAGACTCGGGTGTGGGTGGAATCCAGGTAAAGTGTGGTGAGTAGAGTGGCTGTCCAGCTGTTTGCAGTCTGCAGGTGAAACAGACATGACCTTCCAGAGCAGGTGTGGTTCTGGGCTGTGCACATGAGCTTACAGATCACCTCTGGGAGCAGGCGCTGAGTGAGGCTCACTGTGCATCTGTCCTGATATCCCCATGCGTGGAGGGCAGGACTGACTGGCACTGCTGTGATCAAAGCAGTCCTAAGAACTTCACAGAGCTCATTCTTGGAAAAAGAACACAGACCAAAGAACACTGTATCCCCTTGGCAGAAACTGGTTGTCCCCAAGTCCTTCTGGGTGAGGCCCAGGCCTTGTGGGGACAGCAGGTACTTAGAATCACAAAGCATCTTCTTGGCTACAGGGCCGATCCACTGTCTCCTTACAGGCCTTCAGGCTCTTCCACAGCTTCCTCCACAGGGGACCACGGAGGAAGGCCAGAGAGTCTGTGGAGCTGGGAGGTACCCACAACATGCCACCAGTGCAAGAGTTGGATGGGGTGGAAGGCAGGGACAGAAGAAGGTCTGTACTGTACCAGTTTCAGGTTAACCAGGGCACAGCGATTCTGCACTGCTGGTCACCTACAGTCGGCCAGGCCATGTCCACATTGCATGCCTAGGGCCTTTCTTGTATGAAGCCACTTTTGCTTATTTATAGAATGTTCTTGTTTCCTACCTGAAAGAATTCTCTGAAGGAAAAATGCCCACATGTCAAGAGGTGTGTCAAAATGGTAGAGAGTTGTCAGGGAAGAGGGTCTGAGGCTTGGGCTCCCTGCTCCAGCATGCCTGGGACAAAGAAAAAAGGGGGTTCCAGAGTCAGCAGCCCTGGGGTCTGTCTTCCTGTGGATGGAGATGAGGTCATTTGCTCACCTGGAAGTCGGGTGATGAAAACCAAGGACAGCATTCGCAGCCCAGGCCTCTCTGTTCCCTGACAGCAGAGATGGCAGACTGGCTGGCTGGGCCTTTGACAGGCTTGTTTCTCCTTTGCTTCCCTTTGGGCAAGCCAGGTTCCACTGCCCTCACAGGAAGGGACAGGCTGGCAGGGGGACAGCAGTGCTGCGGCCAGGAACTCTGATAGCAGATGGTGGTGTACCGTAGTTTAAAATTCACACACACACTTCTGTTGGTCCTCTCCAAATCCCTGTGATGGGGTAGGGCTGAGGGAGAATGCCGTTGTCCTCAGTCTCCCCATGGAAGATAGAAGCCAAGATGGAAATGTGAGCCTTGACCAGCCTGACTTGCATTGGGTGCAGCTCACTGCAGGGTGCTCATTCCCCAAAGCTAGTTGTCCCACCAGTGCTTAGGTAGATCATAGCTCTCCGTGAGCTGGCCATCGGCTCCCAGCCTTCCAGCAGAGGGGGGAGCAACTTGAACAGCACTGACCTTCCTTCCCACAGGGTCTGCCTGGCAGAGGTGTACCAGGATAAGGCACTCGTTGGAGATTTCATGAGTCGAAAGGGTAACTACGAAGACCCAAAGGTAAGTCCCATGCAGTGGCAGGGCCCGGTGCACTCTGAAGATAGGCATTGAGGAACTGCCTAGCCCTCAGGACCCTACAAACACAGTCAGCTTGGCCGTGCTTAGAACCCTTGGCCCTGACTCCAGGCCTCCATTTTAAAGTTGACTGTGTATGACTTGGTAATTTCAAATGCTGTTGAGCTTGGGGCCTGTTAAGAAAATAAAGCAACTCTAGCCTGGTCTACAGAGTGAGTTCCAGGAAAGGCGCAAAGCTACACAGAGAAACCCTGTCTCGAAAAAAAAAAAAAAGAAAGAAAGAAAGGAAGAAGGAGGGAGGGAGAGAGAGAGAGACAGAGAAAGAAAAGAAAGAGAGAGAGAGAGAGAGAGAGAGAGAGAGAGAGAGAGAGAGAGAGAGAGAGAGAGAGAGAGAGAAAATAAAGCAACACTCTTTAGAAATTGCAGGTGGGCCAGATGGTGTCTGATAGGAAGGAGGTAGCTGTGCGGGCCCAGGTACTTCTGCCCTGGCTCAGTGTTGACCTGCTGTCAGCCATTTTAGACCCTGCTATACCCATGTCAGACCTGTTAGGAAAGCCCAGGGAGGGGTGTGTCTGCCCCTAAACAGGAAGAGAATGCCCTGGCCTTCATCACATGGGACAAGTCTTCTCCAAGTGAGGAAGGACGGCATGGGCCTACAGGGGTCTAAGACGGCCAGGAATACTGAAGTGCATGCACCAAGCAAATCCAGCCTCGTGAGGCTGAAGACCTTGCCTGTCATATAAACAAAGCAGTCAGTGTAGTGGGCTGTGTTCACGCTGCCGTGGAAGAATAGAGAGTAATAGAGTAATCACCAGAGCTCAGCTCTCCATCTTGAACATGGAACCTCTAGACAGAGTTCCAGAAGCTCCCAGCGGACCCTCATACAGAGGCTGAGGTGACATGAATGGATTGGCACACTGGCTCATCCTAAGGGGCCAGTCACACCAAACCAGAACACCTCTAACTAACAAGAAAGACTGGATACTAAACAGTCAGTAAGCGTGTCTGCCCCTGTGAACTTTTTAGAGGTATCTACTCTGCCTGAAACTGGGAAGCTGGGGGCAGCTGAGTGGACACAGTAAGAGGGAGGGGTACAACCCCTTGGAGCACAGCGACAGCCCAGGTTTGCAGCCAGGTGTGACAGGTCCAGAGAGGAAGCCAGTCTTCTGTGACTGCATGCATCCCAAGCTTTTAGCCCTGCTTCTCTGGGCCTGAGCTCTAGGAAAGGTATGAGGCCGAGCAGAGACTTCTCAGATAGGTCTGCATGAGGCAGCGGGCCACATGAGCATGAGGGGCTGGAGAAGTTGGAGAAGTCAGCTTACACAGGGCAGCCAGGGAAAACCAAGCTGAGAGAAAAGAGGTAATAGAGCAGCATGTACCTGGCAGCCAGCCTGTCCCTGTGCATGGTGGGGACAGTGCAGGCCGTGTTTGCATCTCCCCTCTGCCTGGGGAAGGTGGGAGCAGGCATGAGAGCTGTCCGTGTCACTGGACCCCATGGCTGCCAGAGGAGTTTGCTCAGTGTCCTTGGTGCTTGCACAGCCTCCATCCCATGGGAAGGTGTAACAGCTAAGCTCTTGCTTACAGGTTTGTGCCAAGGAGTTTAAAGAATTTGTGGAGAAGCTGAAAGAAAAGTTCAGCTCTGGCCTGAGGAACCCCAATCTTGAGATCCCCAACACACTGCAGGAGCTCTTTGCCAAGTAGGTGTCTTGTCCTGAGTGGGCAGAGCCTTGCACTCTGCAGGTGGGTAGCAGAGATTAGCAAGCTGGACAGTGAGTGCCTGCCTGGCTGTACTTGGCCTTGCATTGACCCTCCAAGGACCACCTGATGCCAGGTAACCTGAGGCCCTGCACGTCCTGGTACCTATGTTTCTTCTCCCACTGAGTCCCTGCTGCCCACCTAACTAATCCAGGCTCTGTGTTGTGTGTGCTTCTTGCTGAGTTTGTTGATTTACTAATTAGGAGACTATAAGATGGAAGGAGGGAAGGGAGAGGAAGGGGTGGCTCTAGGCCCCAGTGATCTGCCTCAGGGCTACAGCCATGTGTCAGAACAGCTGCATCCATCCTGCACAGCTTCAGTCCTAGGGAGGCACAGGCCACTGTCCCTGGGCCAGGGTCACAAAGCAGGGCCAGGGCCTATGCCGAGTGGCTCTCATAACAGATTAGGTTTTTGGCTCACCACTTGTGTGGAGGAACATACTAGTATGAGACTAGTTTGAAGGGCATGAACCAGGCCTGTTTCCACAGCAGCATCCAGATACGATCCCTCCTCCTCCATCCTCATGGAGGAGACACACTCCTCTCGTCTTAGCTCTCAGCGTTTTCATTTGGGAATCATACTACAAGGTTCATTTAGTAGTGAATATAGTGTCCACTCTTTGAGACCTCCATGGTAATGCCCTTTTTTGTGTGTGGTGGGACAGATCTATGTAGTCCAGGCTAGTCCCTAAGTCTGAGCGTTCCTCCTGCCTCAGCCTCTTGCGTCCTTAGGATTATGGCACGAGTCACCACACCCAGCCATAGCTGTTTTCTGGATTTTGTTTTCTGGATTTGGCAGCAAAGCACTGTCTATAATTTCCATGCGTGGATGTGCAGTTTATGCTCACTCTTGATGGTATCTCAGTGTCTGTGCCCATGCTTGTGGCTTATGTTCCTACACATGTGCATTCAAACAAGAGGCTGCTTTGTAATCCTAAATGAAGACAGTTTTAAGGATGTAAAAGCAGAGCTCTAAACACTTGGAGGAAAAGTGAGTTGCAGATGTGGCCGATAACATTGACTTTGGCCTTAAGTGCTCTGTGGACCAGGCAGGATGGAAGAGACTTCCATGCCCTCCCATAAGATGAAAGTGGAATTTACTGAAAAGGCACTTTTTCTGTCAATAAAATTTAGGTAAAATTTACCATTGCAGAGTTGAGGTTTTACTTTACTTTTCTGAAAACCAAAGGAATGACTTGGTTAAACCTGAGGTTTTAACAGTTAGTTCCTTCAATTTATATTGACTTCAATTTCATGTAAAGTGATATTGCATAAAATTCACAGAAAAGATAGGAAATGTTCTGTTCTTCTGCCATCAAGATGTTGCTTATTTGTAAGATTTATTTATTTTTACTTCCATAGTGCTGGAGATTAACCTAGGACCTTATACATAAAAGGCAATGCTGTACCTCAGAGCAAACCCTCCTCAATTTGTAATTGGTGGTTTGTGTTTGTTTGTTTGTTTTTTGTTGTTGTTGTTTTGTTTTGTTTTTTTGAGGCAGGGTCTTACATGTAGCCAGGCTGGCCTTGAATTCATATTCTCTTGCCTCATCCTCCCTGATACTGTAGTACAGGTGTGCAGCATCAGGTCCAGTTTACTCATTTCCTGTTGACATATGATAATGGTATATACTTATAAGATACATAATGTTATATGTAGTATATTATTATTTAAGACCAGTAAGCACAATAAATCACTTAAAACTCATTCCTCACCCTCACCATAACCTTCCATCAGTTTCATCCCTCTGCCTATCTGTCTTCCTGCCTTAAGCCTCATAGCACCTTCCTGTTTGGTTTCCATGAGTTCAGACAGACCTCCAGCACCTACATAAGTGCCAGGTGATCATGGCAGCCTTTCTATACTCACAGCACAGGCGGCAGAGACGGGATCCCTGAGCAAGCTGGCTAGCTAGACTAGCTAATCAGCAAGCTGCAGGCTCCTGTGAGAGACCCTGCCTCAACAAATAATGCAGAGTGATTAAGGAAGATACTCAAGGTCAACCTCTGACCTCCACACATACACTTGCACATATGTGTATTGCAACCTACAAATAAGCAGATGCACCCCACACCCATAAACATACACAGACCATTTCTTTTGCGTTCTTTTCCACGGTCCTCACTTTGCTTGTCTTCTACTCATAGTGAACCACAATTTTACACCCTCTGTCCCTGTCTATCCATGTGTTCCCACCATGCTTTGTAAGAGGACCCTTACTCTCCTAATCCTCAAGTCATAAGAATGACTTGTTTGATGGGTGAAACCCGGTGTGGTTTCTGTGTGTGCTGAGTTCGGCTTGTTCAGCCCTTCAGCATTGAATGGCCACCATGAGCAAGTGCCAGCTCGGTGGAAGGCCACCCTGCCCCACTGGCATACTCTTCTGCCTCCTATGCAGATACCGAGTGTTGGCAATTGGAGATGAGAAGGACCGTGTCAGGAAGGAGGATGAACTTAATAGGTAAGCTCCATTTCTCAGCTACAGCCTCGATGGGGAACCTAGGGCCAAATCCAGCCTGCCACCTGCTTTTGTGAATAACTTTAGAACACAAGCCATGTTATTTGATGTGCTGTCTGTACTGTTTCCTTCCTGTGCTGAGTGGTTTTACTAGAGCCCATGGGGTCTGGCCCTTTACAGAGGAAGTTGGCCACGGCCTAACCTCAGATATCACCCGCCTGCTCTTAAGTGAGCTCAACCCAACAGAAAATGTTGTGTTTTGGGTGGTTCCCCCCCCCCCCAGCATCCTGTAAAGAAATATTCATCTGGATTTTAGCACTATAAAGTAGTACAAAATGATCCTTTTTCTCATTTAGAGTCAGGGAAAGAAAAAGCTTAACTTTTACTAGCTGGTTTAAAAGCTGGTTACACACCATATTGCCCCTTACCCTCTAAGGGAAGATACTTTTGTTTGTTGAGACAGTACCTTACTCTGTTTCTCACACTGGCCTGAAACCTGCTCTGTGGGCCAGCTTTCCCATCTCAGCCTCCTAGCTCTGGGATTATAGGCAGACATCAGACATTATAGGCTGGAACAGTTTGTTGTTGTTGTGAGACCATGAACAATTAGTAAGTCTAAGAACTGCCTTTTACTTGGGTTTTGTGACTGCCGTCAGCATTCACAGCACTTCTGGGATTGCAATGTCTTAACTAAGCATTTCTCGTGTGTGCACTTACTCTCAGGAGGTTGCTGTGGGCCAGCAGCCCCTGCAGTCTCGGTACTTACTGTGTTTCAGTGTGGAGGACATCCACTTCCTGGTGCTACAGACCTGATCCAGAGCACACTGTCCCTCTCTAACAGCCAGTCCAACTCTTGCCAGTCCTTCCAGGTGGGTGCTGGCCTCCTCAGCACAACAGGGCCCTTAGGGCCTTAGGGAACCAGAGCTATGTGGATGCTTACTCTGGCCATCCCAGCTGTGGGTCTTGGGGACCTTGAGTGCCTTTCATTCTTGTGTATTTATTGCTGCTATAATCAAACCTAAGGCTTCCTACATGCTGTACAAGCACTCTAGCATGCCAACTCCAAGCTACTGAGGGGTGGACCCCATAAGCCTGGGCATCCCTGTCTCTGGTTCTGACTCAGGTGCTGAGCCACTGCCTAGTCTTTTCCTGTTGCTGTGATGAAGTATTCTAAGTATTCTAATAAGCAACTCAAGAGAGGTCAAGGAAGCAAGAGCTTGAGGCACATTGCATCTACAGTCAAAAAACAGGAATGAGTGCTTGCTGAGTTTGCTGCTCAGGTACTTTTCAGCATGCATCACAGCCAGGCAATGGTGCCTCCCATAGTGGGCAGTCTTCCTACCTCAGTTATTGTAATCAATATAATCCCGCATGGGCATACCTGGAGGTCTACCAGGTGATTCTAGATTCCATAAAAGTTGATGGACACTAGCCATCACAGCCCCCTTGTGCTAGTGATTGTCTTGCTGGGGCTGCAGACACCTCCTCCTAAGGCCTGTGCCATAGGGCTCCAGTGGAACTGCTGAAGAAAGATGTTTAGTTTTTGTTTTTGTTGTTTCTTACTATTTTTTAAGATTTACTTATTTTTATTTTTGTGTGTGGGTGTTTTTACCAGCATGTCTATCTGTGAATCACATGGAGTGTGTTGCTCACAGAGGCCAAAAGAGTGAGTCTTTTCCCCTAGAATTGGATTTGCAGACAGTTATTAGCTATCATGTGGGTGCTGGGAATTGAACCTGGGTCCTCTAGAAAAGCAGCCAATGCTCTTAACCTATGTCATCTCTCTGGCCTGTTTTTCTGAGATGGTCTCACTATGTAGCCCTGGCTGGTCTAGAACTCGCTGTGTAGATAGGCCAGCCTTGAATTCACAAAGGTCTGTCTCTCAAGTGCTAGGATTAAAAGTACGCACCACCATGCCTGACAGGAAGATGCTTTTGATATCTTGCCTCAGAGAACTACCTTGGCCCTGGACATTGAGCAGGAATGGATGTGCCTCCACAAATCCCTAAGTGTCATTAGATCTGTCCTGCTCTTAAGTCACCTGTATAGTTTCTTCCCACAAGGACACCCAGGACCCCATATCTGAGAGTGCCAGCAAACAAACACTCACTTGTTTTCTGGCAACACTTAACTCTCTTTGGCCTTCTGCATGGTTCCAAATGAGAACCTGGTTATTGGTAACACCTGTCCCTTGGCCTCGTGAGCATTCTGCAGCTGGAGAACATGAAGCCCTGTGTAAGCCTGAACTACAGTAGAGTATACAGTGAGGTAGAAATCCCAAGATCTCAGCCATGGCCATACCAGTTCTTTGTTGGGCTCATGCTTATTTAAAAAGAAAGCCAAAGATATGTCTCATGCTCAACAGGGAGCCCAGGCCTGTGAGCCCTCAGCATCCTGCTTGCTTCCTCAGCCCCAGAGAAGAAGTAAGCAGCACCAGCTGCTCTTCCACTTCCGCTTCCATCTCTAGGGACATCTAGGCTCAGATGGAAAGTGTCTAAGAAAGACCACCTAAGCACCCATCCCCCAGAGCAGGCAGGGTGCTTCTGTGGCTCTCAGGAGCTAGCACTGAGGACATCAGGGCCATCAGTGACACCCAAGGCTCATACAGTACCCTTAGGTTCCCCGCAGTCTAGGTTCTCAGAAGGCAGAAGGAATGGGCAGACACTGCAAGCATGCTACAAGGATACTTTCCTGCGGCAGCCTAGGCTCTCAGGATCCAAGTGGTGACCCTGCTGTCTTGATCTGGCACACAGCAGCAGGTGTCTGGAGGATGTACCCAGCAAGTTCTCAAGAGCAGAATCGTAGACGGCAAGCCCCGTGCTGGCTGCAGCTTCTTCTGCACTTCTGTAGGGAGGAAAGGTGAAAAGCATTGCAGCCTCGTTCTCTCTGCCCCCAGACAGTCTCCCCCTGGGGTCGGACTGTGCACACCCAGACCTGTCAGGCAGACTGCTGGAGAAACCAGGGTTGTGTGACACTCAGGTGCTCTCTTCCAAGAGACTGCTCCTCGCGGCCCACACCCAGTGACCACCTGGCCCTCAGCAGTGAAGTTACTCCTCTCTTGGTCTCACTCCTGCCTCACAGCAAGGCTTCGGAGTGTCACTTAGCTGTCATGCTCTGCGCTGTCACTAGGAAATCCAGGGTCAGTACGATCCAACAGCCTGAGAGCCTCTTGGAGGCATTCAGGCTGGTCAGCTGAGCCAGGGTTCCTGTGAGTGGCTCCTTGCAGTTTCTATGCTGCTATGGCTGGCTCCCCTTCTGGCCAGGCACCTTCACCCTGCCATGTGCTATTACAGATCTTCCGTCTCTACCGGGAGTTCCGGAGCCTGTACTAGTGCGGGCCTTCATGGAATGCCAAAAGAGGAGCCTGGTCAACCGGCGCCGAGTCAGCCATTCCAGGGTCCAAGAAGAACCGTGCTGTGCCCTTCGTGCCCATGTCCTTACCAGCTCTCCCAATCATACTACAAGTGAGTGTCCTCAAGAGCAGAGGGCTTGGTCCAGGAGGGTTCTCTCTGCCTATCTCCTATGCGGTAGTGCTGCCGTGAAGCAAGTGGAGGAAAGTTCGTTCCAAGTTGTGTGAGCAATCCGGGAGCAAGGCAGCTGCCTAGTGGGCTAGCCTTATCCCTCCCCCAGGCAGCTCAGGGTGCCCCAGAACCTCTCTGCACCACCAGCCTCTGATTGCAGGGTGGGGAAGCCCCTCATCCAGGCACGTCATGCCAGCCTCCAGTCAGCGGGGGCTACATTTGGACATTAGATGATTCCACCACTAGTCCTTTTGGCTTCTCCCATTCCAGGCCTTCCGTCTCCTAGGTCCTACCCTGAGGAGCTTGGGCTCCTTTGCACATGGGGAGGGTGAGGCAGCAGAAGATACGAGTGTGGTCGGCAAGTAGGGTACACTTCTTGGGTCCCTGATCTCTGGGCTTTTGTCAGAGAACTGGCCTCCACGTCTGCAGACATTAAGATTGGACACACGTGTCCTATCAACTGTCACAAAAGGAGGTTCCTCCTCCTTGGGTTGCCAGCTGTTGGCATGAGGCATTGCCAGGCCTTTGCATAGATGAACTGGCCCCACTTGGAATGAACAAGGTGAGTGGGGAAGAAATGCCCCACAACACTGGTCTGCAGCACTGTTTCCCATCACAGTGGGCATGAGTGCTTGGGGGGCACAAGGCCAGCACAGGCTGTAACAGCAGCTCTTCAATAGCATCTCCTTCTGCTTTGCCTACAGGCTTTTCACATGGCGATTTCCCACCACCATCTGCACCGAATCCTTCCAGTTCTACGACAGACTCCGGGCCGCCAGCATACTGGACCAGCCTGATCATTTTTCCTTCAAGGACCTGGATAGCAGTGACCCTCCAAGTGACCTGGTGGCATTTTCTTTGGATAGCCCTGGAGGATACTGTGTAACAGTTCTGGCTCTCTTCTCCCTGGGCCTCCTCTCTGTGGATGTCAGAATTCCAGAGCAGATTGTGGTGGTGGACAGCTCCATGGTGGAGAGTGAGGTCATGAAGAGGTCAGAGCCCAGAGCAGCATGTGCATGTGACTCTTGTCACAGTTTGGGGACACACAGATTCTTGAGCCATTAGGAGTGGTCATTTCCTCTCATTGTTGTAGTACTGACAGGGTTATCTGCTCAGTCATCTGGTCTGAGTATATGTCTATGTACATGTTCTCGTGGGAGTGTGCCATGGTTTATCATGTGGAGTGTGAATGTATATAACATGTTCTCGTGGGAGTGTGCACATGGTATATATACATGTTCTCGTGGGAGTGTGCACATGGTATATATACATGTTCTCGTGGGAGTGTGCACATGGTATATATACATGTTTCGTGGGAGTGTGCACATGGTATATATACATGTTCTCGTGGGAGTGTGCACATGGTAGTGTGCACATGGTATATATAATGTTCTGCACATGGTATATATACTCGTGGGAGTGTGCACATGGTATATATACATGTTCTCTGTGGGAGTGTGCACATGGTATATATACATGTTCTTGTGGGAGTGTGCACATGGTATATTATACATGTTCTCGTGGGAGTGTGCACATGGTATATATACTGATCATGTGGAGTGTGCACATGGTATATTATACATGTTTTTGTATGTACATGTTGTGACATGTTATCGTTGTGGGAGTGTGCACATGGTATATATACATGTTCTTGTGGGAGTGTGCACATGGTATGTATTAAACATGAATCCATGTGGGAGTGTGCACATGGTATATATACATGTGTTCTCGTGGGAGTGTGCACATGGTATAATTATACATGTTTTGTGGGAGTGTGCACATGGTATATATACATGTTCTTGTGGGAGTGTGCACATGGTATATGTACATGATCATGTGGAGTGTGCACATGGTATATGTACATGTTCTCGTGGGAGTGTGCACATGGTATATATACATGTTCTCGTGGGAGTGTGCACATGGTATATATACATGTTCTCGTGGGAGTGTGCACAATGGTATATATACATGTTCTCGTGGGAGTGTGCACATGGTATATATACATTTTCGTGGGAGTGTGCACATGGTATATATACAGTTCTCGTGGGAGTGTGCACATGGTATATATATACATGTTCTCATGGGAGTGTGCACATGGTATATATACATGTTCTCGTGGGAGTGTGCACATGGTATATATACATGTTCTCGTGGGAGTGTGCACATGGTAGGTATATATACATGTTCTTGTGGGAGTGTGTGTGTGTATGTGAATGCAGGTGCAGAAGCCAGAAGTGGGTGCCTTTACCACTCTTCTCATTTTTTGAGACAGTCTCAAATTTCTCCTCAGCTCAGCTAGAGGGGCTGTCTGTGAGCTCTAGCGATCCACTTCCCCAGCACCGAATTACAGACATGCTCCGCCCAGCCTTTGGTGGGGGTGGTAGGGATCCAAGCTCAGGTCCCATGCTCGCATGGCAAACACTTTACTGACTGAGCCATCTTTGCAGCCCCATCAGATTTTTGTCATTAGCAAACATGACTTTTGCTGCTTTGTATCTTTGGGGACTTTGCAGAGGGGACTGGTGTTCCGGGATCTTGCTGGGCCAGCATCTGTCAGATTTGTGACTAGGATCGGCAGGGCAGTGTCCAGTGAGTTACCTGCTGGTACTTTCCAAGGGGCTAGGGAGTGCTGCAGAGAGGAAATGTGAGCCAGGTACTTTACTGTGGCAGAGCTGAGCTGGACCTTCATGGGGCGGTTTGGATGGTGACAGAGAAAGATTTGTCTCAAGTAGGAGACACGTGGTGGTGGGGAGAGGGCACCTGGAGTGAGTGGTGTCTGTAACGGCTAACTGTGCCGCTCAGTGAAGGCAAGGATGGCGTGTAGCAGGTGGACTTGGTCTGAGTCCAGCCACCTAGTTGTCTTCTCTCTTCCGCAGCTTGGGGAAAGATGCAGGCTTGGATGATGACGAGGAGGAGGAAGACTTGGATGAAGGTTCAGGGGCCAAGCGCCAGGTGTGGAAGTAAAGGCCATCAGGCCTCACACACCAAGTACCTGCTGATGCGGGGTTACTACACATGCCAGGAGTGGTCAGTACGCGCAACCTGAACCCCAATGACAGCATCGTGGTCAATTCCTGCCAGGTGAAGTTCCGCTGCGCAGCACCCCTACGCCCACCCAGCTTGGGCCCACTGGTGAGTGAGTGTCCTGCCACAGTTCAGCTCCGGGGAAACTGAGGCCCTGGCCAGGCACACAGTGCTGGAGACATGGAGAGCGGCATTGCTGTTGCTAGCAGTCACCTCATCGGCCTGTCCATGCTTTCTAGCTGATTCCTTTGTGAACCTCCAGAGCTTGAGTCCGTAGTTTATGATGACTCTGTTTGAATCTTGTCTTTATCTTTGCTCTCCTCTGCTGTGAAAGATGGGACACAGCTCATTGCATCACCCACTTCGTGGTGGAGGGCTCTAGGGAGTGCTAGATAGCTTGAACTTTTGTCCATGCTGCCATAGAATGGGAGTGGAAAGGCCTGCCTTGCAGCCAGCTGACCTTTGTATGGTCAAGGCCGATGGTGCTTGCTATCGTGTCACTTCTGCCTTTTCTTTTTTTTTTTTTTTAAATTTTATTTATTTATTTTGGTTTTTCGAGGCAGGTTTCTCTATGTAGCTTTGGAGCTTATCCTGGAACTTGCTCTGTAGACTAGGCTGGCCTCGAACTCAAAAAGATCCGCCTGCTCTGCCTCCAAGTGTGGGATTAAAGACCCAGCTGTCACTGTCACTTTTTATCCATGTCAGAACTCTGTTTTTCTGAAGTTTGAAGCAGGCAAAAATACAATGCCAACCTATAGGTTGTTGTCTAGCTAAGGAGCTCTCCTGGATAGAGCGAAAACCTGACTGCAGACGTGGCCCGGCGTCGGTACTCAGGGTTACGGGGTGGGGACACATGAGCTTTAGGAAGGGGTAGCTCAGTACAGCTGCAGTGGGCCTGCAGCCGGCCGTAGTCACACACCAAGAGTCTGACTTCCAGGCCCAGTGTGACCCCAGAAGGTGAGCCGTGACTCCTTGGGGAGCAGTGACCTGGTGCTGGAGCAGACTTGCTCAGTATTCCACATGTGTTTGGTCCACAAAGGGATTGCTGGGCGTTTTTGCTGATTTTGCTTTCCTCGTGGTCTCAGGGTTCACAGGCAACACCTCTGGAAGAGCTCCAGGCGGGGCCATCCTGCCTCCCTGATTCCTTCACCAGCCTAGTGGATCCACAGCTGCACACCTGCTGCCCAGAAGAGTTTCGCCACCACATGGCACAGTCCGGCTACAGCCCTGAGATGTGGCTGCATCCCTGGAGATCCTGCAAACTGTGGTAGCTGCTGACTGCTTCGGGGTTGACAGGGAGAAGCTAAGCAGACGGTTCCTGCCTTGGAGAAGATAGCGGCCAGCGGACCAGGAACGTTCTCAGACTATGTCCAGGTGGGCTCAGGGCCGACAGTTGCGAGCAGAGCACATGCCTGTGGTGGTGGGGTTTCCCTTTTCCTGAAAAGTCAGGACATAGTCCTAACTCATCACAGGACCTGGCTGAGCCCTGTAGCAGCTAGCCTACTGGGGATAGGCCACATCCCCTTGACTCTTCTGTTCCCCAGCTCACAGGCATCCCATACCCCTGGACTTCCCATCACTTGTTTGGTCCTTTGGATCTAAAGAATGTCATTCTAGTCTCTGTAAGCAGCTTCTGGGAATAGAATGCAGACAGTGGTCTGATGTGGAGTCTGCCATCTGGGATCTTTTGTGTAGGACATGGAGCTGACTGGGACTAGATCTCCAGGGCTACTCAGAAACCAGCCATAGTGGAAGCTGGCATGTGTTTTCTGCGGAGCTCTTGGCACAGGGATACTGTTTGCATGGTTTAAAGTGTTCTTACCCTTACTTAATGTAACTTTTTGGGAACTAACTGAGAGACCTCAGAAATTCTCAGGCTGTGGAGAAAAAGCCTGCTGACACGAGAGGGTTGCAAGCCGGCACTTTCTGCTGACTCAGCACCCTGGCAGAGCTACATAGCCAAGGTGCAAGGCTGGGCTTGAGGGTTTCTAGGAAAAGGAGTGATGGTGATTCCTGGGACACTTGCTGCACAGAAGCGGACAGTGGAGGCAGATGTGACCTAAGCACAAGCAGTCTTGTCATTGTATTGAAACAGTGGCCGCTTTGTAGAGCTGGACTGTCAAACACAGGAGACACATGAGGCAGGAGAGTCAGAGAGTCCTATCATTGGCAGTAGTTCTGTGATCTCGGGCAGCAGGCTATGTCAATGAGTAATGCAATAGGTACAGAGAGAGCCACAAAGGCCCATACAGCTTGTAGCTCAGGGCAGGATCAGGCTTGTCCTTTGACTGGGCTTGCTGCTTGCTGAGAATACTTGACACTCGCTGCATCCACACATACCTACTAGTGAAACATGCTTTTTCCAGGCAGACCCTGTGTCTCTTTTTCTAGGATCTTGGAGCAGCAACAAGTGATGAAGTTGGAGGCAACACTGTGCGTCTGGTGGCCATGGCTCTGCCATCCCTGGCTCTGCATTCAATGCGTCTGAGAGACACAGATGTGACACAAGGCCTCAGGGGATGACTCCAAGCCAGACTCCCTGAGGGTCTACCGGCGAAGACACACCTCTGAGGGGACAGCAGTGCCTCCAGACAGCTCCCATAGCACCAAAAAGCGTGCCCACTGCTCTGTGGAGAGCCATGAGACTGATGCTGAGGAGGCCATAAGACTCCCTGCCAAAAGACCCACACTCCAGGATGTCCGAGTGGCGGCCAGCCCCAGGCCTGGGGCAGAAAGCAGATAGAGGCCCAGACCTTGGCTCTGCTTGCGCTCCTGAGGACGCAGGTGCAGAGATCCCAGCAGGAGAACCAAGAGAGTGTTGGTGGTCCCGGCCTGGAGCAGCTGGGCTGTGAGTTCCAGCTTCCAGAAGGCTCTGAAGACCCCCGAGGTACTGACCTCAACACCTCTCCCTATTTTCTGCCCCTTGTTTGACTGCTCTGGCCCTGTCTGTAACTGGGAACCTGCCCTGACCTCAGTGGGTGTGCTTACAGGACCGTGCCTGGAGAGCCTGGGGTGGGAGCACCGGGTTTGCTGTGGTGACTGGGGAGGTTCTGTAGACAGAGAACACTTACTCCTAGAAGCATCTGAGCCTTGGCCAGGCCAGGGGATTTCCCTTTGCGATCTGCTGCTTCTCCCATGAGCTGTTGTTGCCTGAGAGCATTACACACTCTACCCTGTGGTCAGGGCTCCTGGCTGGGAAATGAGGTACTTACTGACTTCACTGTACCAGGGTCCCCGTGGGCCAGGATCAGCTCTGCACTTGCCACGTACTGGCAACATCTGTGGTGTACTGGCCTCAGCCACTCGAGTACCATACTCTGGGTAGAAGGCTATCTTTCTGGTCGCTGCTTATCCACTTTGGTACCTGTTGAATGGGGACAAGGGACATGACCTCCCACTTTGCCTTCTAAGAGTCTGCCACATTTTCCTCTCTTCCAGGACTTACAGAGAGCAACATGGCCCAAGCAGCATGGGAGAGGTAATGGGAGGCTTTGGCAGGGAAGGGCAGAGCGTGGAGAAAGTGTGACCTCAGCTTCCAGGCTAGTGACCTAGTGTCCGTCACTGGATGAGGCTCCTTCATAGGGTGCAAGCCTGGGTAGTTTGCTCTGAACAGAGGTTCCCAGCCAAGGACTTTCATCGGTCCTCTCTTGGGCCTCCTTCCACGGCCCACAGAACCCGCACACCCATCTTAGATGAGGAAAGGGCCTTCACAGCCAGCCTGTGACCACATTAACCAGAACTCAGGGCCGCCTGCCCAGGGCAGCCGCTCAGTCCTGTAGCTGAGAGATGGCATATCAGAAGGGCTGCACTTTCTCTGCCTTGAAGAGGCACCTGCAGTCTGGTCAGGGCCCACAGAGACCCTCCAGAAGTTTCTCCCTCCATGTGTATGTGGCCTCAGCCCACCAAGGCTGTGTACCTTGGATCTGCCCCCAGGGCACAGATGGACCCTCCAGGTTCAGCCTTGGCTGCCAGAGCTACCAAGACCTGCCCCATACAGCCCATCAACCCTGGGCTAGTGTCCGCTTTGTGCCAGAGGCAGAGCTGCTGTGTGGGGAGATCTGTGAGTGAGCCAGCAGGGAGGAGCCCCTGGTCTAGGCTACAGTTGCACTCAGCCAGAGATTGCCCTGCCAGGGAGCAAGTAGAGGCTGGAGAGCCGTGGGCAGATAGTGGCCAAGTCCTGGGCCTCCCTGAGCCAGAGTAGCCTGTCTGTGACCGTCATGTCCCCTCAGTCTCTGACATCACTGTCCGTCTCACAGTGGCTGCGAAAGAGTGTGCTTCATTGGCCGCCCCTGGCGTGGTGTGGACGGCGCCTGAATATGCCCGTGTGCAAAGGGATGATGGAAGCCGTGCTGTACCACATCATGTCCAGGCCCGGGGTTCCTGAGAGCTGCCTGCTGCAGTACTACAGGGGGGTCCTGCAGCCCGTTGCCGTGCTTGAGCTGCTCCGGGTAGGGCCAGGGCAGCTGAGCCCAGCTGTGGGGTGGGGCACATGGGGGGTCAGGTCCATGGAAGGCTACACCCCGGTATCACCACCTCAGCTTACCTTCAGTGCCTTCTTCCATCGACAGAGGGGTCTGCCACTGTCGCTGAGGCTCTGCCTGGCTCTTGACCCCTTCTCCTTGGCCTGCTGCAGCCCACCCCTGCAGCATTGGCCTGCTGCAGCCCACCCCTGCAGCAGGCTCCCTGTCCCTTGGGGACACTTGCCCTTGCTCTGTCTTACCCGCCCTGCTGTGGTCCTCCAGACTCACTTGGGGTCACATGCGCACAGATCCTCAGGAACCCGGGGTAAATAAATGGGATAATACAGAAGACTGAGGACCATGTGACCACTACTTTCCACAACCAGCTGCTTCCCAGCCTGGGCTGGTGGCTGCCCTGAGCTCCCATTCCCATGGTGCCTGGGCCCCAGCTTCCTAGCACACAAGGAACTGGACACCTAGTGTGACATTCCCTGAACTTCCTAGCAGTCATTCCAGGCAGAGTTTCATGTGGGGCCAACAGGTGGTGGGAAGCCTTTGGTGGCTGAAGAATACCTGTCTGTCCTCCAGAGGTCCTTGTCACTGTGAGACCCATACCTGCCATCCTTCCTCCTGCCCATCTTGACCTAAACCTTCCTGCTAAGTCCTGCCTCCCCTCAAGGCCATGCTTGGCCATCTTCTGCCTGGGGACAGCTGTGTGGATTTGATAAATGTAGCAAGGCCAGGTCCCCAGGCAAGCGGGGCAGCACCTGTGTAACCCACGTGTCTGTATCTGCAGGGCCTGGAGTCTCTCGGCTGTATCCAGAAGCGCGTGCTGAGGAAGCCAGCGGTCGTCTCACTCTTCTCCAAGCCTGTGGTGGAGGAACTGGGCCAGGCCAGTGAGACTGAGGCCTCTCCTACCCCGAGAGCACCGTCACCTACTATGAGCCTACGCTGGACTGTACCATCCGCCTGGGCCGTGTCTTTCCCCCACGATGTCAACTGGAATAAGTGGATCCACTTATAGATGCTGCCCGGGCCAGTGGAGGAGCCTCTGCCCATGCTCTGTAGCTCGTCCTGGACTACCGGAGCCCTATCCCTCACAATGATGTTCCTACATCTCTGGTGGGGCCTAGCCCACTTGTAGCAGCTGCCAGGTGACTTCAGTCCCCTCGCTCTGTGGCTCTTGCTTCCAAGGTGCCCAGCCTTCCTGCAGGCCCATGTCCTGCTCTGAACTCAGGCTCCAGCATCAGCAGTAACTGCAAGGGTGGACATTGTTTGGGCAGCAGAGCTGATGGCCAAGCCCTCAGTCACTGGAACCCACGACACCATTCAGACTCAGAGAGGAAGGGCTTTGTGGAGACACGCCACAGGGATACCTAGCAGAGTCTGCTCCTTCTAGTAGGACATCCCAATTGGGCTGAACCAAGCCTAGCTCTGACTCTCATGGGGACCCTCCTGCCAGAAGCAAGGCCTATAGGTTTTGCTTTTGTTTGTTTGTTGTTTTATTTTGCTCTTTTCTCATTAGATACAAGCCCCTGGCATGTATTTATTTATTTTTTTAATTAAGTGAGATCAAATGCATTAGTTTTATGTGTTTGCTAATGATGGTTGGTCCCCAAGGGATTCCCCTACTTTCCAGCTGTGGCCAGCAAGTGTGGGTGCCCAAGTTGGTGGCTCTGGAGAGGGAGGTAATCATTGGCCCTGGGAAGGGGCAGCATGGCATCCTTTAGCAGCTCCTAGCCCTGCCTGGGAGGATCTGGTCCCTTCAGGTTCTCTAGCAAGACATTTAACTTGTTCTTGGCAATGGTTAAAAACCTTGAGTTTTCACCTTATGGGAGAAAGAAAATTTAGATTTTTCATCTTTTTTTTTTTTTGTTGTTTAAAATTCAAGCAAGTCTTAGCAGCAAGACTTGCCCTCATGACCGTCAGGAGAGCACAGACCACTCCCACAGCTGGCCTGAGCCTCCTCAGTTCTGGGGCTCCCTGTCCACCTTTCCTGCTTACTTAAAGGGCAGGGCACTTTGTGGCCTCACCCAGCTTTGCAGCCTGTCTCATCCTCCATGTCACTGCCCTGGTCACTGTAAGCCACACCCCTGTGAAAGGAGGTGAGCATGGCCAAGAGGGACGAGCATAGACACGCTGCAACAGTGTAAAACTGACCTGGGTAACATTCTGGGAAAAACGTGGGGCAATGTAGGTGCTGGGCTCAGGAGCAGACCCTGCCTGTTACACTGCACGCGAGCTGGAAACCAGCAGCGAGGTTCTGCCGTAATCCAGGTCTCGGCTGAGATGGGAGGCCTGGGGAGCTGAAGGGCACCAAGCATGGACTCAGCTTGGCAGTACCCGTCTTCCCAAGACCTCCTACATGGACCATTTGGAAAGCGTGTCTAGGGAAGGGACGTGGGTTTGAGGGTACACTCAAGCAGATTCAAGGCTTATCTGAACACTTGTTCCCAAAGTCCCTCACTTCTTGGTTGTAGCCACCAGTTCATGTCCTTCCATCTGTCATTTATGCATCTGTCTGCCCACCAATCATCCATCCATCTGCCTGTCCGTTCCACCTCAGACTGTCCACCCAAACAGCTAGGTAGCAGCAGCCTTTCCAAATGCTGCACAAGATCTCCAGAAACCACAGCAGGCTGCTGAGAAGTTCCGATTTCAAATAGAAGGAATGGTAAGCCACCAGTAACAAAGACTCCAGGAAGAGGCCATACAGGGCGCGCGTATCTCTCACCATCCCTCAGTGCCAAAGTGATCCCATTCACTCGGGGCTGGAGTTCAGGCCTGCTGAATTAAACTGCCCCAACTGCCTCAAACTGCCTCAAAACCTCAACACCCACAGCTCTCACCAGCGTCCCTTGTTCTCTCTGGATGGCTGAGAGCTGGAAAGCTGTCAACTCCTGCTCAGCAGCAGGGGGCAGCAGCAACCTGCGAAACCTCCCTGGGCCTGCGTGACTTCTGTAAAAATGGTGTTACTGAGAACAACACACAGCCATTCTGGACACTACAGAGAATTTCGTGTCACATGACTGTGTGCTGTTTCATGTATGAGGAAACTGAGGGCCCACAAGGTTAAGCAGCTTCTAAGTTGGGAGCTGGTGGTAGGGCAGGTGTGATGGTTTTCCCGTCAGGCTGCCTGCCTCAGAGCTCCTCCACAGCACCTGTGGTGCAGAGAAGGCGAGTCAGCACCATGCTCACTGAAGAAGAGCACAAGACGAAAGTTCCTACCTAGGGAAGAAAAATCCAAATTGTTGGGGACAGGAAGGCTGTCACATGGTTGGGGTACAGAGTGTCCTGGCCTCCACAAGCTTCCTCCCTCCCCCCGTTCAGGGCCGTTTCTCCCCTCCATACTGAGTTCACCTTCCCATACTGCTTCAGCTCCATCTGGGCCTGACACACAGCAACTTCAGTCTGGCCCCACGGATAGGGACAGGCAGGCAGCAAAGTCCAAGGCGGGTTTTGTTAACCTGTGTGTTGGGGAACAAAGCCAGGCAGGTGTGTGCTGCAGCTGGGAATAAGGGCCCCACCACAGTTAGTTGTCACACGGAGGTGACGTGCAACCTGGACGTGTCCTTGACACCTTTGCGCACGTGATGGCTCTAGACAGCAGGGCTTCTCTCCAGCTAGTCATCAGTCTATGCACCTGCAGGAAAAGCTGCAGCCATAAGGAGGCAAAGCTCATCACTGGCTGCCCCTTCGTTCTCTGAGAGTCCTCCACCTACTTCCTGTGGTGTGTCAGGCTGGATGGGCCGCGGTGGCTGTGCGGCCTGGTGAGTGGCAGCCAATCCAGGTAGCACAGCTCCCCACACAAGGATCTTTCCATCCAATGGGGGGGCAAGAGGAACACAGCTCGCAGGGGGCTCAGTGGACTTGGGGAGTCCTTCCCTGGGGCTTCTGTTCTCAGGGGGAGAGGTGGGTTTTATTTCCCCTTGTCTCCTTCCTGCATGAGACCCTGGAGACCCACGTCACAGTGGGAATGCACTGGAGACACTGGGGGAGGTTGCTGCGATCCTGGCAGAGGCAATGTGACTTTCACATCTGGGAGGGCAGAGGAGGAGTGCCACCTGCTGTCAGAGGCCGCTCAGTGTGAGGCCATAACAGCTCTAAGAACCCTGCCTGGCCCTGGTCCTTTTCATCCCCCTTCCTCAGGGCTTGAATGCTACACAAGCACTGTGCCTGTGAACCATGCCCCGGCCCTCCTCTCCTCTCCCTGAGGTCCTTAGGATGGGAGTTGTCTTTCATTGTGAGTTGTTAGGATGCTAGAGCGCGTTCCTGCCACCAGCAACAGGAACCCACCTCAAACCAGCTTACACACACAAATGGGAGATGTCAACTGGTCCATTGGGTCAGGACAAGGTGGGTGTGCTGTGTAAGAGTCACACTCTCAGCAATCAAATGACAAGAGTTCATTGGGGGCTCACATGTCATACTGTCACAGGTACAGGAAACTCAGTCCTGTCCTCAGGCAGGGAGCATCACAGATGGCCAGCTCAGTCACCACCGATGCCATGGCACCAGAAGATGACTAGGAGGTACTATGGCTCCCAGGCAAGTGCTCCATCAGACAGGATGACTTCCTGTTTCTGCTTGCATCGTCTCTGACCCTATGAGGCTGGGATGTTGACATGCCTAGCAGGCCAAACATGGAACTGTGAAGCTCACAGTGACTACTGATCACACTCCTGTGCCTCAGTCAGGCGTGGCTCGATCCAGAAGCTCCCAGGTTCTACCTCTCAGCGCCTCAGGCCAGCTGTTCTCTCCTGTTGCTCCATCCCCGACCCGGCAGCTCCAGGCGTGGCTCCCGGTAGCTCTGTGTTCCACAGGAAGAGATGGAACAGTAGGGCCTGGGGGGGGGGGGTGTCAGAAGCTGGGGCAGGAGGATCAAGACTTCAAGACTAGCCAGGCAACGTAGACCCTGACTCAAAATAGGAAAAGTAGAAGGGTGACAAGGGATGCTAGCTCAGTCATAGAAGACCGCCTAGCATCTGTGAGGTCCTGGGTTCTAGCCCCAGCACTGCTACAGAGAAAAGCATGAAGCAGCTCAGGTCACATGTCTGCCTTGAATACACAGTGGCCTGGGTTGGGGGGCGGGGCCAGGGAGTCCAGGGGGAGGAGTCTAATGCCCTGTCTCCAGAGCTAGGGAAGTGGCAGACCCCATGGGTATTTGCTAAGAGGTTTGCCTCTTGGATTTCTTCCGTGACAGATCTCAGACAGGCCCGGCTCACCCTGCCCAAGGGATAACCCATCCCCTCAAAGCCAAGACGGGCAAAGCCTGGACATCAATGACTGTGCACTCTTGTGGAGTGTGGTGTGAAGCCCCATCCTTCCAGAGAACCTTACTCGCAACTCTGGTCTTAGGTGAGGCTTCCTAAGGCCTCATGCGGTGCCATCAGCAGCTGACCAGCTCTCCCAGCCAGAAGACATCCCTCACCAACCGTGTCTAGAGTCATCTAGTTCATAGCCTGAGATCCTGGAAATAAGAGAGCTACAATCCAGGCTTTATTAAAACTTTATTAAGCACCTGTTGTGTGTAGGGCGGGGATAAAACTGGGAGCAGACAAGCAGCTAGCTTCATAGAGGTATCTGTCCACCCCCTCTTGAGCAGTGTGTCTGTCTCTCATCCGGCTGTCATTCCTCACACCTTTGACCGTCTTCCTGTTGACCCACTACTAACTCATCCTAAGCGGTCCAGCTCCTGCTCCAACTTTGCATCCATGTTTCTTCACAAGGTGTCCCTTCAAAAATGGAGCCAGCGAGGGCCAGCCCCGCGCCCTGAATGTTCTTCCTGCCCACACCCAGTGAGGGGCTCTCCCTGCTGGGGGGCTGAACTGGCTCCCTGGAGAGCTGCCAAGAGCACCTGCAGTCTGTGGCTCCCAGAGGATGTGAAAACCACAGCACACTTTGGTCTAAGTGTCTGGGGGCGGGGGTGCAGCAGGGTGGGGCTGTGAGCACGTGCAGGAAGGAGCTGTGGGTTTTGCTGCTCCGAAAGCCTCACACACACACACCTTGGTCCTAGGTGCAGTCTCACTGTGGAAACTGTCAGTGTTCCAGATTTCCAGTCCTGAGTCAGATACTGAGGACATTTCGCATCCCCTGGGTGATTCCACCAGCTACCCTGCTTTACACTTGAGTCAGAGGGAGCTTTTGGCTGACTGCTTTCCAGTCCAGCTCTGCAGACTGGACAGATAGACAGCCTTTCTCCTGGGCCATTGAGGGGAGATGCTACATCCTGGAATCCCAGCCAGGATGGAGGCGTCCTACAGTGTCCAGAGCAGATCAGGCTCTCCGCTGCCTCAACTCTATCTTGTTTGGCAAATACCACAGCACATCTCAGGTGAGCACCCTTGCAGGAAGAACAGACCATTCAAGAAGAAAAGGACAAAGGGTAAGGGAGGGAGAGGAGGGAGCAGAAAAGAGGGAGAGAAGACAACCTTGGTACTGTCTAGCTCCCATACTGCCCTGCTGTCCAGGGAGAGCTGTTCCAATACACCCAGTACTTTTAGCTTCCCTCATGCGGCATGCTCGCAGGAATCACTGGATGCAAGGGACCTTCCCTAAGTCCCCAGGATGAACATGGCACCAAGGACAGGCAGGGGAAGAGCAGGTACTGGCTACAGAGTGCCCAGAAGCTACTTTTTCTTTTCTCTTTCCTCCTCCTTCCTTCTTTCTTTCTTTTCTCTTCTTTCTTTTCTTTTTCTTTCTTTTCTTTCTTTTTTTTTCTTTCTTTCTTCTCTTCCTTCCTTCCTTCCTTCCTTCTTCCTTCCTTCCTTCTTTCCTTTCTTCCTTCCTTCCTTCTTTTTTAATGTGCATTAGTGTTTTGCCATGGGTTTTGGGTCTCCAGGAATTGGAGTTACATACAGTTGTGAGCTGCCATGTGGGTGCTGGAAATTGAACCTGGGTCCTCTGGAAGAGCAGTCAATGACCACTGAGCCATCTCTCCAGCCCCTAGAAGCTGCTTCTTGTTGGCTCATTTGTGTTCCTGCACTCTGTGGGTGTCATATAGAGGGTCTGTGGGTAATATGCTCTGTACTCTCTTCCCATGCCTGATACTTGATATTTTCTGAGTACTTACAGGAATTTTCTTTTTAATAAGCCAGGAAAAAAAAAAAAAAAACAAAACAAAACAAAACCTTGGTTGGTGGTACTGTTTCTGAGAGACCAGGCTGTGCATGTCACAGCCCAGAATCCCACTCAGTGCCCTTGCAGGACTCTCCACAGGTCCCCAGGCTGGAGGTGTAGGCTGACTTTTTCCATTCCCCACCTCGGGGCATGCATCTGGTCCTAGAAGCCACAAATCAAGAAGCTGTAAGGGCCTGCAAACTACACAGGGCTGAGCCGGGGCAGCCAGGCCATTTCTAATGCCCAGGAAAGCCAAGTCAGCAGAGTTCAGAAGTGGCTTCTCCAGGCTGCATGGCCTGGAGCCACCCAAACTGGGATTTTTAGCTACATCCCTAGGTTCCCCCCAAGCCTTCCCACGCCGATGGGCTCTGGAGGCTCCTTCCATCCCCTGCCCAGGAGAGAAGACAGTGGCACCTGCTAGGGTTGGATTTGGTGACAGTGTCCTGGGGCAGCAATCTGGACCGGTCTCTGGACACTGACTGTGGGGAGTCTGCAGGGGAGGAGTCAGGGGCTCATGTCCAAGAGACACCTACACTCACGCATGCACACGGTGAGCTCAGGCAGACACACACAATGTAGGACAGTGCACACAGGCATGCACAGGCACTTCTCGCACATGGATGTGCTAACACACACCAAGCCACACAAGAACACACACACACATACCTACATATTCACACTGTAAATGTCAGGCTCAAAGGCCCTCCCGAGACAACAGCCTCTTCTCATCACAGCTGGCCTCGTATGCTAGCTGCCTGGGCCCACTGTCCACAGGTGGAGGGGTCCTGACCACCCACTGGCGGAGATAGCTGCGAGGGGGCCCTTCATCGCACTCCACGGGGCTGCCACAGTCTGAGCCCGCAAAGCGCTGTCAAAAGTGTCCATGTCCAAGCCAGGGGGGGAGCCTGCTTCACTCACAGAGCTCCCTCCTTGAGACCCAGTTCTCCAGGGTGGACCTGCTGTCCAGTCCCTCTCCTCGGCAAGGGGCAGCCTCAACCTGTCCAGGAGACTGCCTGGGGAACCTCCCAGCCTGAGGCCACCACCTGAGACACAGCCACAGGGCAGAAGAGTGGTGTTTGCGACCAAGAGCAGGTCCTCTGCATTAGGGCCAGCATCCAGGTTCAGGGCTGGGTAGCCGTCATTCCCACAGCTACAAGGCAGGCACATGGACTCTGCGTCCCCACAATCACTGTGTCAATGGACAAAACCATACCGATCTCTCTCCTCTGTAGGCTGAGTGCCCTGGGCCAGCTACCAAGGGAACTGTACACCAGGGGCCAGTCTCGGCCACTCCATCACACTCCAGCTGCTCTTCCAGACCTGGTGGCCCCAGGAACTTCTTTCCCTTGGCTGGGTATGATGAGGAATGTCCATCATGCACTTGTAGGACTGAGTTTGCTGTGGGATTCTGTGGTGCCAGCTCCAGGCTAGAGGCCGTGAATGGGGTATCCACCCATTTCTAGGAGAAAGAACATCGTCATAGGCTGGGGTAGATGCTTGGGTGTGAACAGACAGAGCCAAAGACACATGGACACTGAGACACAGAGACGAGCCGAAGACAAGGAGAGCAGAGGAACAAGACACTAGCAGAGAGAGAGACAGGACCGTGTTGAACCCCTGTCCAGGGAGCCCCAATCCTGTCCTCTTTCAGGACCCGTGTCCCTCCTGCAGTAAGGACAGACTGCCTTCTGTGTCATATTCACTCTAGTAACCAGTGCCCCAGCCTAGGATCGGCTGGGTGCTGGCGCCAGGTTCCTGTGTCCTGAGGTCTAAGTGACCCAGCCCATACCCTGTCTCCTGACACTTCCTGAATGAAGTCTGTAGTTCTGCTGTGTGTCCACACTAGATGGAGGAGTGAGCCCTGCTCACAGCTGTGTCCTCAGTACCTGACACACAGCAGATTTACCCCAAATGTTTATGGATGGAGTGAATCAGTAACAAGCCACATGGAAAGGCCTTTAGGGGATCTGGACTGAGACAGTGGCCCTGAAGCCTTGAGAACCCTCTTGCCTGCCAGGACATTGATGTCAATAGGAGAGCCTCCATTGAGCTGACTGAGATCACCCTGTAGAGCAAGATTCATTCTGAGAAGGTCCCTGAAAAAAATCTCAGAACCACAACGGTCATATCCTGACCTGGAGTGACTTTTAGCTGTGTGGCCTTGAGCTAGATCCTTGCCCTCTCTGTGTCTCATTTCCCCAGCTACGGAATGGCCCACCACAGCAGTGTCTTGAGGACTGAGTGAGGTAATGCTTGTTTGCTGACAGTGCGTGGCACACAAGATTAACAGCAACATCAACACGGCCGGCAGGCAGAAGTGCTGAGTTTCAGGGTAAGGAAGGGCTGTGGGCACACCCTGCCTGCTCTGAAGGCCTGGGTCTCCTCCTGGACCCAGGGCTGCTGGGAACCCACTGCAGGAGCTACTGTTAAGGGGCAGCACAGGCCAGGTGCACAGCGGGTGTTCTTGGGTGCTGCTGCTCTGACTCCAGGGCTGCTGCAGGTGGCTGTTCCTATCCTGACATCATATCCTCTCTCGATGCTCTGCCTGCTGGGTTTGCAGAACAGTGCTGGGCAGATACTCTGAAATGACAGTGGTGGCAGCGTACTTGGCAGGGAGAGAGATGCATTGTGGGGTAGGGCAGGTCCTTCCAGGTAGGATTTGGCTCCGCATAGATCAAGGCACCACAGGAAACCCAGACACCAGCTCATGCATCAGGGGTACCAGTTTTCCACTTTCATGGAATTCTAAGCTGGAAATACATCACAATAGCTAGTCTGAGACCAGCTTTGCACCTTGCAGAATAGAGAACTGAGGACTGGCTCCTGGTCAGGTTGGGCTGAATACTCTGGGCTCACAGTGTGGTCTTGGGGTCAGGGTGGGAGTGGGTGGGCTCCCCAAAGGGGCAACAATCCAGAGGGTGCAGCAGGTGTCTCACCTTGAAGTTCCGCTGTGTTCCTGTACAGGGCTGGAAGAAACTCTCGGGGCTGGGCACTGGTGCCACACTTCTTCCACAGTCTGCAAAGAAAGGGGTGTGTAAGCCTGTGGCAGCAAGGAGGAGGTCTGGCCTCTCTCTGCAGAAGCAACAGCTTCTATTGCAGGCACTTCCTGCCACCCATCAGTAAAACGGAAGCAGCAGTTACCCTACCCCAAGCTTCTGCAGATGCTCAGTTCTGTCTCTGCATCTATTGTGGGCTAGGCAACACTGCCTCTGGGACTTGACTTCCTCATCTACGATGGCGGGGGCGGGAGGAGCCATGCTGCCCCATCAGCTGTGACTGGCACCTGGTCTCTCCTTCCAGATTCTCGGTCTCTGTCTTTGAGCATCTCACTGAAGGGGAACAAACGAGTGTGTGCAGAGCCCACAAGTGTTGTGCAGAGCCCACGAGCGTGCGCAGAGCCAGAGCGTGTGCAGAGCCACAAGAGCCACGAGCGTGCGCAGAGCTCACGAGCGTGTGCAGAGCCAAGAGCGTGCGCGGAGCCCACGAGCGTGCGCAGAGCCCACGAGCGTGCGCTGAGCCCACGAGCGTGCGCAGAGCCCACGAGTGTGCGCAGAGCCCACGAGTGTGCGCAGAGCCACGAGCGTGCGCAGAGCCCACTCTGCCCCTTATCAAGGCCTCTGCATAGAGCAGCCTGCAGCAGCGCTTGTGCGAGGTGGTACGTTCTGGTTTGAATCTGCGGCCCCCTTCCTCTCCATGCATGCAGCGCAGAAGCCCGTATGTCAAGCAGATCCAGACCACTAAGCTGAAATGAAGGGATGGGAGGGGTAAGCGATCACTTGGGCTCCAAGTTCACTCTCTGGACAACGTCACAGTCAAGATCCCTCAAAGAGCACAAAGTTTCTACCCGACCTTGCCGCTTCACACTGTGAGACTCTGGGCAAGTAGCTTGACTATCTGAGCTTCAGTTTTTCCTGTGTGAAGAGTGGGTGTCTGCAGTGTGCCAGCTCACATGCAGCCATCGAGCTGGGCAGGAGCTCTACAGTGTCTAGCACGTGGAACACGCATGCTGTTCATCACATCACTGCTCTCACAAGTCTCCAAGCCAGACAGAATAGGTCTTGGTTGGAGGGGCTGTGGCCAGGCTGACCCTTCCTGCTCCCTGAGCTCCGGGCTTACCTCCAAGGCAGGTGAATCTTCAGGCCATGAAATCAGGACAGGGGTAAGCCGATCATGAGGAGCAGCATGAGGTGAGGGTCAAGCCTGCTTTGGCTCTATATAGAGAGCAAACCGTGGGTCAACAGAAAAGTCTCCAGAAGTATGTGGGTGGGTGTGCTGGGGATCGTGGGGTTGGGTGGAGGGCTGGAGGAAGTTGGAACTGATCTTCTCCTTGGGGTTTGTGGAATGACCCTCCCAAAAGGCTCTGGCCAGAGGTATGGTCCAGCTGGGATGCTACTGGAAGGTGTAGGACCTTTGGGACTCAGAGCTAGTGGAGGAGGTTGGGTCATTATAAGACACACTAAAGGATATGGGATCCTAGGCTTCCTCTGTCTTTGCTTCTGACTACATGAGGTAACAGTGTCTGCACTTCCCAATGCAACAGGGCCTGCATCCTGAGCCAAACATAAGCTAAAGTACCCATCTACTCTGTCAAGTTGATTATAACAGGCATTTTATTCTCATTCAGGCAAGTGATGTCATCTCTCTGAGCCTTAGTTTCCTCTTCTGTAAAATGGGACATGACTGCCCCTCAGGGTTGGGAGTCGAATATACATCAGAAGCAGCAGCTCCTCACAATGAGTGGCTGTAATCGGGGGATGGATAACGAGCACAAACTCCAGGCATGCGGGAACCTCAGGGCTGATGAAGCTGCCCAGGACAAGATTTAGTACAGAAGTGAGGTTTCCACAATGTCACACTCACCCTCAGCCTGGGTCTGGAAGATGACAGGGTCACTCCACTCACTCCAGGTCCCCTGAATTGAGTGCCTGGCGGGGTGCTGCCGCACCTGCAGCTGGTAGAGAGAGCCTTTGTGGAAATCTTCTGGGAAGGGAGAGTTATGTGAGTCACTGAGATCCGCTTGGTGACCGGCTCTGGGAGGAGGGAAAAACATGATGTTCTATGGTCCCCAAGCCATCAATGGGTGAGAGGACTTCCCTGGGTAACAGCAGGCAGGCACACAGGGAGCATGCATTCTGACTAGATCTGCCTAGAAAACGGGCTCCCTCTCTGTGGCAGTGGACCCACCCCAAACTGACAATGTCCTAGGAGTAACCATGGGCACTTCTGCACATCATTAACCAGAAGCTTCACAGACAGTGAGTCCCTGGGCTCCGTGTCTCAGATGACATAGGACATCCTTTTTGGAAGTTCTTAATTAAGCCATCTTGTCAATGGATGGCTATAGAAGTCTCCCTGGAACATTCTAGATGATGCCCTTTATGGAAATCTTCAACCAGGACCATTCTAATAGATGTATAATTCTAGAAGCCCGAATATCTGTCTAAACAGTGGGACGTTCTGGAACCTTCCAGCTGTGCCCTCTTAAGTAGCCTCACATTTGAAGCAAGTGGACTGTTCCCAAACTTGCCCCGCTGTAACTGGGGTGGACTGCATGGGAGAAGTCAAGGTGGAGACATAGTGAGGGGAGGTAGGAGAGGGCTACACGCTGCGAGGGAGTGCCAAGTCCTGTTCCTTGCTCACTATGCTGGGACCCACCTGGATACCCTGCTGCTCCCACCCAAAGCCTGCACCTCACCACAGCATAGGGGTCTCTGAGGTTCCGATACTGCAGCTCATATTGGAGCTTGCCCACAGCACATAGAAGGGCGGGTTCTTCATAATCTGAGCGCCAGGAGATTCGTAACGTCAGAGAAGGTCCGGTCACATTGAAAGGGGGAGCTGGCTTGACTTGGAGGAAGACCAGAAAGATGACACAGGGTAAGAATCTGCAGGAAGCAGAGTCCCTCCTGACGTCCCCAAAGGCCTTGGGTGGCTTTGAACAAAGCACTCCTGGCTACAGCCCCTGTTGTTGGACTAGATCTGGGTGAAACATCACACAGTGACTCAGGATGGGGGACTGTGGGGGAAGAGAGGGCACTCCCAGGCTTAAAGGCTGGAGCCAGGACTCAGGCCCTGCCCAGCCCAGCTGGGACAGGCATACAGACCAAGAGCCTTGGGCTTTCTTAGTAGAAAAGAAAAACAAAAGCAAAGCAAGAAGCAGAAGCTGGAAATCCAGAGGGCTGAAGGAAGTTTCTTAAGATTTAATGTTAGTGCTTCGTGTGAAAAATCCCCAGCAAGGTGCCCCCATTCTGTTGTTTTCAATTTCTCTCCAAAAGAAGGGGCCTCATGCCACATAGAGATGCATAAATATAAACAGATACACCCTCTGCCATGCGCCAAAGCTGCCGCCAAATCCTTCCTTTGCCCAGCTCAGCCTCTGGGGACCGCTGCATCCAGGTCACCCTGGGACTCTCCTAACTTTAGGCCCTTGCATCTAGCTGGGGGGATTCCATATTAGCTGACTGGTGCTCATTGCTAGGAACAAGATCTCCTAGGAGGTCATGTTTAAAGGTCTTTACAAGGTATAACTTGTCCAGGTCAGGTAGACAGGGAGGGCTGAGCTGGGTCCCACCTCACATCTTTCCAAGCCTCTGATGCTCCTCTTGGGCACTGAGACAAATCACTACCAAACAGCACACCTTAGCTAAAAGCGGTGCATCTAAAAAGACGCTCAAGGACAGTAGATTTTGAGGGCACGAGAAGAGCTCGCTTTGAGGTCAAGAAGGGTCTGGGTCTCGTTCAGCTTGGGGTTCATGGTACTCACTGCTCTCAGCCAGGACAAAGCTGCACACTCCTGGGATTGTTTGCCGGAGGTGGTCCATCATGTTGACGGTGAAAGCATCATCCGACATGATCCAGACAAGGGCATGTGGCATGTGTACTTCACGTGTGTGGTGTTGTGGCCGACCTACGCAGGCTGCAAGAGGTTTCCTTGTCTGTAGCTCCTCATATTCATCTTGCCTTCAGGGACAGAGTGACCAGTCATGCATGGCTGGGGACAGTGGAACTCGGTGCCAGGGCAGGGCAGGAGTTCAAAACATAAGGGTGAGAGGGGCTGGAGGTAGGGCCGAGGTCTCCCGGGGACAGTCCTCCCTGCAGTATCCAGCACACTGAGTCCAGACACAGCTTGCATTCCTCAGAGGACCAGCGCTCACTACCTTGCTCAGGGCAACAGTTTCAGTTATGGGATTTGGGCCTAAGCTGTCTCTGTCGGGGACAGAGAGTAGACTGCTGTCCTATAGGGAGGCTGGGCAAGTTCCTTCCCTCCTTTCTGTCCAACGCACTGACCACCCACAGGTCTGTGCTTAGAGAGAGGCATGCAAGCTTCATTCTCTGCCCTGACAGAAATTCCAGGGACACTGGTCAGGTGGGGTGGTGGTAAATGCTTTGGCTCTTTAACTCCACGGGCAGAAAGGATGGGGACCTGGCTCTCAGCTCACAGTCCCGGTGGGGGCCGTTGCTGGTGGGAGGGACGGGCCCTTGTTTGCAGCCAAGCTTCTTGCTGAGCACGCCAAGGTCAGCTCAGCCAGGGCTTCTCCACCCTGCACCTCTCCCAGCAGTTCCTCAGCCGGGAGGCATGGCTACTCACCAGGTGAGAGTGAGTGTGCTGGGGTGGAGGTTCCAAGTCTCCAGGACAAGGTGACAGTCCAGAGGTAGTCAGTGTAGCAGGTGAGGTCCAGGCAGCCCCAAGCTGGAGGATAGCAGAGAAGCCTTTTTGAGTGAGAGACAGTCGGAAGGCCTTGGCAAGCTGTCTGAGACTGGGGACAAGTTTGGGCAGAGTCACAGGCTGGGATGAAAGCCTGAACACAGGGACTCTTGTCACCTGAAATCCCTTGTGTGAGTTCCAGCATGTCAAGACTGCGCATGGTGATGAGGGTCTTCTAATGTGGAACTGGGTCTCATATTTGGTCCCCAGGCCACTGTCCCTCAGAGGGTAGGGACACTCTGAACTCCCCACAGGCTGATGGACAGATCCCTGAGGCCAGGGAGAGTGGCACACGTCATGGTCTGAGCCCCAGCCTCAACGAGGGGAGGGGTTTAGTGAGGACCGTGAAAGAGTGGGGAGGACTTCTGCAGTTGACTTCCTGTCAAGCTGGCTGTGCCGCGGCCAGTGACAGCGTGGCTACCAAGCTGTGACCAAAACAAATGCCAGGGCGGCAGGAGCTGGCTGGAAGAGTCACCTCTACCCTCAGCCTCTCCCCCACCACCCCAGCCATTTGTTACACTTTCCAAATGACAGGTGCAGGAGGCAGGGGCACATCTGGCTTCCCAGCATTTGGGGAATGGAGGCAGGTAGATTGCTAGTTCACGACGATCCTGGGCTACACAGCCAGCCCCTGTCTCAAAAGGGAAGAAAACGTATCTACCTAATTATTAAACCGAAATAATATAGAATTCTGGATACTACCCCCTCTCTGGGGTTTGTAGCTATGGAAGATGTCTAGGGGAACAAAGGGAATAGTTAAGGGGGTTCAGGAAAAGGGACAAGGCAGAGGGACTATGCTCAACGTCCAGTACACATATAAGAAAACAAAGAAATAGGGATGCAGCCATTGTCCAAATTTTGTTCAAGGTTTGGCCAATGAGCAGAGCCATTTTGAATTTTGCTTTGTAAAACTGCACCGGTATCTTCTCCCCACACACTGGAAATGTGCCATTTTCAACGGCTTCTTCCTTCTGCGTCCTGACCACTGAAAGCCCTGAACCAGTGGACTTTGCTCCTGGGTTCTAAGCTAGATTCCAAGGCCAGACCTGGGCTGTCGAGGACAGCATCAAGGCTCCAAGGGTAGATGGCTTTCCTGGGCTGCTGAGCTCTCCTCCCTGGGGACCAGCATCTTCCTGGTCATGTGCCTGGCAGACTCTACTAGTGAATCCCAGCATACACTCTCCCAGGCTAGCCCCAGAATCTTTCTCACAGTTCTTACATAGCTCCTACCAAAAGTTGTAGAGACCAGGCCAGTGAGATGGCCCAGTGGGTAAAGGTGTTTACTGCCAAGTCTAACATCCCTGGATCTCACATGGGGAAAGGTGAGAACTGATTCCTGCAAGTTGTCCTCTTTGGCAACATGCGAAGCACATACACGTATTAAGGAAGGGAGGGAGGGAGGGAAGAGAAGAGAAGGAAGGAAAGAAACAGTATGTAGTGTCAGGACTTGAACCCATGACTTTGTGCACTCTAGACAAATACTTACTACCCCTGAGCTATAGCCCTAGCTTGGGAGGGGACAAGCCACTGGGGCAGAAAGAGCAGAGCCCATGGACTGCTGAGAGGAGGCTGCCAAGGCCAGAGTGAGTGAACAAGCCAGGCAGCGCCCCACAACTGGATGGCAGCCACCCAGGCATCCCACAGAGGTTACTACAGTGTGCAGAATGCAGCTGCATCTCACTAGGTGACCACAGCCCCAGGATTAAAATTGCCTCCTTGCTATCCCTAAGCTGGCTACAACAGATCCCCAGCTCCATGACCAATTCGAGTGAGGAGGTCAAGCCTGAATCACATACGCTGCCAACATAGAGCAGTCATTTGATACAGCAGCAAGCTGAGGCAGGGGGATTACAACTACATAGGGAAACCTTGTCTCAAAAACTCAAAAGTGAATGAATGAATGAGTGAATGAAGGATAGAACAGCAGCACAGCAGGTGCTAGGGCCTACTAAAATTAGGATGTATGTGTCCCTCAACGCTTAGGCCACAGCATGTGTGAGGAGGTGGAGTCTCCAGGGGTAGTGGAGTCCCCAGGCCACGCCCTAAGGGGGTCTAATGATGTTATGGGTGGCTGGAGGAGCCAAACCCCTTTCTGCCCCCCATCCTGCCTCCTGCCATAAAAACAGGAGGCCCAGCACCACACTGGAAGCAGATGCTGAACTTCACCAGCCACAGAGCCTGCTGCATCATGGCCCTGAGCGCCGGACCCTGGGAGTGTGAAAGACACATGTTTGTCCATGTCTGTGGGTTTGTGAACATGCATGTGCACATGGGAGTCGAAGGCAGAGGTCTTCCTCGGTCTTTCTCAACCTTGTTTTTTTTTTTGGGGGGGGGTTATTTTTTGAGACAGGCTCTCCCATCCAACCTGGAGCTCACCAGTGGGGCTAAGCAGCCTGGCCAACATTCCCCTGGGATCTGCCTCCATCTCCCCAGTGCTGAGATACTAGATAGGCTCGGCTGCACCCAGTCCCTTCCGCGGATCCTGATGCTAGAATGGCAAGCACTCTGCAGACGCCATCGCCCTGCCATCTATCTGCTCCTTATAGTTTTGTCTTAGTGCCATGGGACTGAGTCAGACCTAAGTCAGGCAGCCGGCCACCCCCAGGGTGGCCACAGGGTCTGCCTTCTCCCTGAACCTCTCTCTGTATCCTCCACTGATGGCACCATAGCCAGGCTCCACAGGAGGAGCCAGAGGGGACATTCTAGCCTCAGTGTGTGACAGGGGTCTGTTACCCCACCCCCACTCTTACCCCCTGTCCCCAGTGCAGGCACTACAGGGGTTTCCAGAGCAGGCAGAGTGTGGGCATTAGAAAGGGAAATCAAAAGCCGGGCCTGTTCCTGTGGGAGCTATTTAAAGTACTGGATATTTCGGTAAAACCCAGAGCAAATGTTGCTGAGTCGGCAGAAGGTCAAGTTCCCCTTACCCTGGGTGGCCTGCACAGCCTCTCATCTCTGGGCTCTTGATGGGGAGAATGCCCTCCACAGCACTCTTGACCTGCAGCTCTGATGCCTTCCCTCGGGACTGCTAACAAAGTTCTGGCTCTTCTATCCCCACCTCCTTCTCCTCCAGCCTACTGAAGGTTCATGACCCCAGTGAGAGTCTTGCACAAAGAGGAATGGAGGTTAGACCAAGGGCAGGACTTCCTTCCCATGAGGGTGGAGAGCCTTTCTGTTTACTGAGCTCTTTGGTTCCCTGGGTTCTAATCAATCAAAGCATTCAGCTTTAGTAGACAGTAGACAGGGGCTGTAGATTGCGGGTCAGTGGCCTGCAGCCACGACCGGGAACCTACAACACCATGTGGGCCCCTGCTCAGTTTTGCGGGAGCCCATCACATGGGCCCATCGCCCCTGCAGCCATTGGTTGAGACTTACCTCCTGGAGGATCAGCAGGAGCAAGCAGCGGCCAGGCCCTGTGGCATGCTGTGTTCCAGACCTGCGAGAGAAGTGTGTGGAATGTGAAGTGAACCAGTGTGGCATGCACTACTGAGCAACCTCCATCCCACTAGGGTCTGTCCTGCACACCAAAGAACCACCAGTCCAAGGCTCACAACACTCCCCCACCCCACCACCCCGCACTACTGAGCAACTCCCCACCTAGGGTCTGTCCTTGCCACATCAACAAACCAGTCCAAGGCTCACCCCCCCACCCCCCACCCACCCCGTTGAATACTAAAGATAGGGTTAGCCCACATCGGGGCTTCTTATTCCAATAGGAGGCCAGCTAGCCTACAGGCAGCCAGCCACCCCAGGGCGGCCACAGGGTCTGTACTCCCTGAACCTTCTATCCTCCACTGATGGCAACAAAGCCAGGCCACCAACAAAGCTGTCTGGAGCCCTGACTGGCTGAGATGGACAAAGGCCTTGCAGAACCAAGGAAGTGATGATACTGTGGGCAGAAAACCATAGCTAGCCAACACCGGCTCCCCCTGCCCATTGCCTGTGGAACTGCTAGCCCAGGAGGACCACCTGCCCGGGCTCAAGAGCCCATGCAGCCAGTTCTCCAGCATGGAGCTGGGACCAGGTCTTGAGGGAAGATGGCCCATGCACGGATCAGGTCAGACCTATGGCTTTTCCAGACACCAACCCTGACCCCACAATAACACAGTGCTTCATCTGGGGTTCCCTTAGATCAGCAGCACTGACTGGCTTCCTGACCATCATCAAAGAAACAGTGTAAAGGACAAGGTTCAGATGGCCAGCTGTGAGCATAGGCCAGCCTCTTGCTGTCTCTGAGCCTCATAAAATGAAGCAGTGAAGGCCCACCAGAGCTTTGTAACAATTCAACAGGTGATGTGCACTCCGACACAACACAGAGCTGACTGAGCTAGAGCAGAGTCCGGAAGCTTCTAGAACAGAACCCTAAGAAGAACAGTGTGCCAAGGGGCTTCCAAAATGCCTCACTCTCAAAATTACTTATTGTTTTTTCTATAAATGGCCTTAAACATTTGACTCCAACCCAGTTCTAAAAATTACCGCTCATGGTCTCACACTTTTTCCACAAGGATATATTTCCCCTCCTTTCCTTCCTTCTCTCGAGACAGAGTCTTAACTATGTAACCAGGCTGGGTCTTGATCCTGCAAACTTCCTGTTCAGCTTCAGCTTCTAAGTGTTGTAATCATCGTCATTGTTCTAACATCAGTATCAGAATAGAAGATTCTGGAAAACATCAGTTCAACTTGTTGCCTTGAGTAACAGTGAGCTTGGGTGGCCCCCGCCCTCACAAGTCCTGTGGTATGGTTTGACTCTGTGCCCCCACAAACTCTGTGTGTTAGAACCTAACACCCAAATCACTCTTTAATGAGATGGAGGAAATTGGGGCTAACTGAGGTTGTGAGGGTGGGGCCCATCATGGCATTAGTGAGTTTTAAACAGAGCATGGACTGGAATGGAATTCAGTGATCAGCATTTGCCTAAACATATGGGAGTCTGGCCCCAGCGTTGAAAGAGAAAGGTGAGGGAGGACGGGCAGGGAGGACAGAAAGGAAAAGAGATCCACGCTGGCACAACTGTGCCTCCCCCTGTACAGCCCTGCACCATGCTGTGATGGTGCACGTTCCCTTGAGCTTCCCAGGCACCAGACTCGCTGCTGAACAAACTTCTCACTTCCCAGTCTCGGGTGTTTTGTTCCAGCATCAGACCAAACAAAGCCATGCTCATGTGACAGTCTGAAGAGGTGACCTCTGACCCCAGGAGGCTCCAAGTACGCTTTGCTCTACAGTGTCAAATCTATGACGCCAGCCCCAGCCCAGGAGAACTCTGTGTCACATCTCAGCCACAGGGCAAGTAGAAAAACTCTGCCCTTTGTCCAGAGCCTCTTCTCCCCCTCTTCATACCACAGCTCAGCACAAGCCACTGGTAGGCAGCAGCTGCTCTGTCTGCCTGGACCGGCAGCCCTTCTCACTGGTGGCCGACATGCTTCCTAAACTGCAGCCCCTCGTCGTGGTCCACTGCAGCCCCTCGGCATGGTCCACAGAGCAAGCCAAGTCAAGCCAACCACCCACTTGCCCATTCGCGCTGCCCCGTGACTAGATAGGGCAAGACACAAGCTCAGGGAAGCCCATGGCAGCCAGCCTGGCCTCCTCTCTAGAACTCTGGCTCTGATGCTTTTCTGGGCACCTACCAGAAACCTGCAGCCACCTCGGTGTCTCTTAGAGATGGACCTTGGTTGACAGTTTCAGGGCTTCAGCACGTCCCAACAAGAAGGTGTGGTGGAGAAGATCAGACAGGAGTGTGAGGCAAAGGGAGCTCTCATCACGGTGGCCCAGGAAACAGGGAGCTAGGCAGGAACCAGGTTGGGTATCACCTTCAAAGGCCAGTCCCCAGTGACAGACTTCCTTTATCCAGCCAGGCTCCATCCCCCCAACATAGAACAAGTATTTAAACACATGAGCCTGTTGGAGACACTTCAGATTCAAGCCACAGCAGGAGGGCTACATTAAGAATATGATCAGGTTGTATCTGATGTCCATCCATATCTGAACCTTCCATTTACATGAGCCCAAACACCCCTATCCTCCAACACTGTTAGTTATAATTCTGTTGCTTTTTTCAAAGAGGCCTGGCATTGCAGAGTGGAGGAGGGGCCCAGCATTGGCAGCCAGCTGATCTCTGACCCGTCTGTCTGCTGGCCTCAGTTGCCATCTCTGAAATGGGCACATTCTTTATCCCTGAACCTCACAGCTGAGAGCAGCCAGCTGTCAGGTGTGAAGACTGATTCATGGGCAGCTGTCTGAATGGCCCGTTGTTCTCATCTGCCCCTGTTGCGGTGATAAACACTACCGCTGAGGGCAACTAGGGAATAAAGGGTTTGTTTCTTTTTACACACTCCAGCATTGAGAGAAGTCAGGGCAGGAACCTGGAGGCAGGAACTGATGCAGAAGCCATGGAGGGGTGCTGCTCACTGGCTTGCTCCCCTAGGGCTTCCTCAGCCTGCTTTCTTCTACAACCCAAGACCTAGGAATAGCACTACCCACAGTGGGCTGAGTCCTCCCACATCATCAACCAATAAATGCCCCACAGGCTGCCTACAGGCCAGTGTGATGGAGGCATTCTTCAAATAGGGGTTCCTTCTTCCCAAATGACTCTAGCTTGTGTCAAGTTGACGGACACTAACCAGCACAAATGCCCTCTCTCAAGTCCCCTGCCCCATTGCCTGGCTGCCGCTGCACCAGCCGAATCCTCTCCCTGAACCACAGCCCTCCCTATCCTTAACGTGACCCTTTTGTGGCCCATTTGCTCTATCCAGTTGGGCTGGAATGTTCTAGAACTTCTGCCATTCACTCATCACCTTTCCATGACACTGTTCTCTACTTCCTATCTTTACCTTGCTGGTCCCTGTTTTACTCCAATAAATTTGCATCGAAAGAAAACAGCACGTTATTACCACTGACAGTAAGCCAGGGTGAAGCCAAGAGGCAGTGGGCAGCATGCTGGGTGAGTGCACTGTGGAGCTGACACAGACTCAGTTCAAGCCCGGGCCGTGTGATCTCATGCAGGTGACTTAACTATTCTAAGCCCCAGGCCCTCATCTGTAAGTGCCGATGATTAAAGGTCCCATGCTCTCAGAACCCTTGGGAAATTAACCTGGTGCTTGTGAAACCCATGCAACAGCCAGTGGCAGGCTTAGGGTAGATGTTACATGTTTCTGTTTTAATTACATTAGTTGTGTGTGTGTATGTGTGTGTGTGTGTGTGTGTGTGTGTGTGTCTATATCTATGTCTCTGTGTGTGTCTGTGTATGAGCATGCACACACACGTACATGCCCGTGAGCATGCCAAAGCATACATATGGAAGTCAGAGAGGACAACCTGAAAGAGTTGATTCCCTCCATTACGTGGGTCCCAGGTATTGAACTCGGGTCGTCCAGCTAAGCACCTTTACCTGTTAAGCCATCTCATGGGCCTACATAAAACTTTCTTAAACAAACCACAACCAGCTCTCTGGAAAGCTAGCCCACCACCGTGAGAGGAAACAGCTGACAGAAGGAAAGCACAACCCAGCCACGCCACCTTCCCAACACTCCAGGAGCTGGGGAGCACCTCTGCTTTTCTTTAAAAGTGAGGGGCAGGGTGTCAGAAATGTTGAAGAATAGCTAGCACCAAATGGGGGTGCTGGCTCTCTGAGGGCTCCTTTACACCCCTGCTCCGTGGTCTGAGGACATGCCAGGAGCCGCTGCACCAAGGGAACAGGGATCTTAGTGCTGAAGGTGTCCCCATGAGTCTCTCCTCACATTCTCCGCACCCAAGAGGTCTTCTCATCCCTCTGGCCTCTTTGTCCTGACTTCTCTCCTGGGATGCACATGAGGCTCACAAGAAAGTCAGGAGGTGTCCAAGAGCTTCTGCAGGGGACCTGAAATCTGCTACATCCAGGCTATGTGTCCTTGGGCAGGTACCTAGCTTCTCGGATTCTGTGTTCTCTGCTATCAGTGGAGGTCAAGGGCCTTTGCCGAAGTTGGTTGTGATTGCAAGTTGCATGGGAGACCTATCAGAGTGTTTTATCTACCAGGCCCCAACACTGGGGTGGGATGATGCAAACTAATAACTAACCACATTTCAGGAACTCAGAGGGAAGTAGAGAAGGTTGGGGTAGCAAATGAGACTGAAGGGAGGGCCACAGAGAACACAAGAGCCTAATCTCCCAGCAAGCAGACAAATGCAAATAAAACCACAAGGGTTTACCGCGGACACTTTATCAGATCGGCCAGGAGCTAAAGCTCATATGGCCCACTCAGAGTCTGATACACAGGGATTGCCATTCACAGCCAGGGAAGGTGACACCACCACCAGTCTGGAAATTATATATATATATATATGTATTTGGTGACCAAATGAACGCAGACGGCGGCTTCCCTAAGAGCCAGCCACGCCATGCCCATGCTCACCAGCATCCGAGAAGCTATCAGAAGCCTCGCCAGGTTTAATCGTGAGGAACTAGAAACAACCTAAGTCCTCATTAGCAGGGCATGGAGAAAACATGTGGGGCTTTGGTGGCCAAACACGGGAATGAATCACTTCCCATGGCCCACACCCACAGCAAAGCAGGTGACCACCGAGATGGAATGTGTACAGAAAAAGGAGAGCGTGAAGGATGATGCCACCTCTGTCCTTCTTCGAGCTACATGGAAACAATTCTATGAACTGTTTAAGTGGACAGAAAGGAACTGGGAGGGAAGACAAGCATCACTTTTTTTTTTTCTCTTTTTGAGACAGGCTCTCACTACACAGTCCTGGTGGGACTATAACTAACTATGTAGACCTGGCTGGCCTCAAACATGCAGAGTTCTGCCTGTGTCAGCCTCCTGGGTGGGAACGAAGGTGCATGCCACTGTGCCCAGCCTGAAACACTGCATTTTGAATAATGTGCAGAAAGAAGAAGCTGGGGAGGTGTTTCTAGGGTCTCCCATGGTTTGGGAAAGCCCAGCAACACTGTGTGACCTTTTCCTATGTCCAAACTATCTCACGGCAATTTAAGGACAAGCAATATAAGTGCAAGCAAATATTAGTTGTGTAAAATTCCATGTGCATGAGAGGACTTCCACTGTGGGGTGCTGGAGGGGCTGGTATCAGGCTGATGCCCCCACAGAGAGCCACTGGCAAGCCTGAGATGAAGTGGGGCAGCCAGGCGAGATGAAAAGTGACAGAAGGAACGAGCCCCGAGGCCCTACACTTCCCTCCTCAGTGACTTGGTAAATCACTGAAGATGAGCAGCCAGAAATCTGCCACAAAGCACCTGGAGATGGGCTGAGAGCCACAGCAGTTTCCAGCAGTTTTACCAAGCTGAGGGAAGAATTGGGGCCAGGGCTGGTCAGTGCTCAGTCACCCAGCAAAGGCTGAGAAGCAGGAATCTGGAATAGCTCAGTCAGCTGTCCCAAGGAAAGCCTCAGCTTCATCCAAAGGCTCCACATCTTCATCCATGGTGCTCAGGGATCCGTCAAAGCGATAAGGCGAGCTGTGCACAGAGCTCATGACCAGTAAGCCAGAGCACGGGGCACCAGAACAGCATAGTAATTCAGAGTCTGGCACTGCTTTTACAATCACTACAGTTGCCCTGAGCTGGGTGGTGGTGGCACACACCTTTAATCCCAGTACTCAGAAGGCAGAAGCAGGCAGATCTCTGTGAGTTCAAGGCCAGCCTGGTCTACAAAGCAAGTTTCAGGACAGGCTCCAAAGCTACACAGAGAAACCCTGTCTCAGGAAAAAAAAAAAAAAAAAAAAAAGGTTCTTGGGGTCTGGTTTGGTGGCACCACCTTTAATCTCAGCAACAGGTGGATCTCTGTGAGTTTGAGGCCAGCCAAGGTAACACAATGAGACCCTTTTTCAGAAAAATAAATAAAAAAGAGTTTCTTGGTGGGGGTGTAGCTCTGTTCTACAGCATGGTCTTGAAGTGTGAAGACCCTGATGATAGGAGGGGAGGAAAGGGAGAGAGAGAGAGAAGGAGCAGGAGGGGAGAGAGAGAGGGAGGGAGAATTCTACTTGTTATATTTAGAAAGGAAATTTCGAAACTCCTTGAATTTATAAGCATGTAAGAAACGGATTTGACAACAGATTAGAAACATCAGAAGAGGATTTTGTGAGCTGAAGGTTGCTCAGCTGGAAGCAGATGGAGGAAGAAATGTTTCAACACAGAGAAAATCGCAAAAGACACGCTTGCAGCATCCTCAGGAAGACTGGCCACCCATGCACACTCACTGTCCAAGAACCGGGAGTGCGGATTCTCATGCTCAACACTCCGACATCAAGTGGGGAATTCTTACTGATCCCTTTATGGTATTGATCCCACCTTCATTTTAAAACAACACACACCTTTCACAAGTAGAATTACTGTCGCGTGCATTAATTTATCCCTTTTCCTGAGGACCTTTACTTGGTTAGTTTTTGAAACAGAACTTGCTACGTAGCCAAGGATGACCTTAACTGTCAACCTGATCAGATCAATAAACACCAGAGAAAGTACACCTTTGGGGGCGCTGTGAGGCATTTCCAGAGGAGATGGGATCCTGAGGTTCTAAGCTACTGAGGGATCAGCCCCTGATGGGTTTTATGATATGAAGCATTGTTTGCAACATAATACGAAGTAAGAGGTGGGTGGAGGAAGTCAGTGACTGGGGTTGTCTTAGGGGGTCTGTCTTGCCCTGGCCCCCTTCCTGTGTTCCCTGACTGTCCCTTTTCTCTGCTTCCTGGCCACAATGCCATGAACTACTCTGTTCCTTGGTACCTTCCTCATCATGATAGACTGATACCTCCGAACCTGTGAGCCCAAATAAAGCTTCCCCCATTAAATTGTTCTTGTCAGATGTCTCCTCACAGTAGTTAGAAAGGCAATGAACTCAGTAGTCAATAAAGAGAAGAAAGAGACTAAGCCAGAAGGAATAACAGAGCTACTGGTTAACGATTTTTCCACACTCACAAAAGACACTTAGCTATTGATTCAAAAAGAAGACAAATGCAAAGAAAAGTCCATCTGGGAACATCACAGAAATGCTTCCTCTCTTCCTCCCCTTCCATTTTCTCTTTTCAGACTGAGTACATGTAGCTCAGGCTGGCCTTAAGATCCTGTAGCTATGTAACTGTGGAAACCCCTAAACTTTTGATCTGTCAAAAGGTGGACCTCCCAAGGGCTAGGATTACAGCTGTGCACTATCACACTGGTGTATACTGGGCTGGGATCAAACCTAGTGCTTCATGCGTACTAAGCAAGCACTCTGCTCACTGGGCTACATCCTGAGCCCTAGAAAAACTATATTTAAAATTAAAGACAAAAATGGGCAATGGTGACGTATGCCTTTAATTTGGAGGCAGAGGCAGGCAGATTTCTGAGTTCGAGGCCAGCTTGGTCTACAGCACAAGTTCCAAGATAGCCAGGGCTATACAGAGAAACTATGTCTCAAAAAACAAACAATAATAATGATAATAATAATAATAAAGTTAAATTAAAGACAAAGATATACTGAAAAAGTACTGCAGAGAGAGAATCATTTATCTTCAAAGAGGACATATGTGACTGACAGCTGACTTCCACAGAAGTAATAGAAGACAGGAAACAATAGAAAAAAAACCTTAAAGGCTGAAAATTTTAAATGTAAACATATAATTTTAAATTATATACATATATTATATATTATGTATTATGTATTATGTATGTATTTGTATCTAGCAAAAACTTACATACCTAGCAAAAATATCCTTTTGTGGGCTCTCAGATAAGCACCAAACTTATATAAAGGAGTGTAACAAACAAGATAATAGAAAACATAGTGATGTTTTTCAAAGATGGGAGGGCTTGGTATGTAGCTCAGGATAGCCCAGAACTCCTGAGCTCAGGTGATCCTTTTACATCAACTCCTGTGCAGCTGGGACTGCAGGCATACACCACCCTGTCTCTCTGAGAGCAACAACCATGTTCAAGAGTGGAACCTCTAAAAAGAAGAAAAAAGGGAACAAGAACAGATCGACCCAAAAAACAAAAGAGAAAAATAACAAGACAGTTGTTTTTACTGACTTAACCCCAAACACATCAGTACTTCTTAAATTCAACACTGGAATGTAAACCAATCATGACGTCAACAACTGAGGTTAAAAGGAAGTAAAATTTCACAAGTAAAATGTACAAATTCTAAACAAAATGCTAACGTTCAGATATAATGATACAAATTTAGTTAATACTTTTTCATGTCATTTATGTCAATATGGAAGGTAGGTTTGGCCATCTGCTTTATTCCATTTGCAGAAGAAGAAAGTAAAATTTTATCTGACTATTCAGTAGGTTCAGAAAACATATTTAATGAATTGAGATATCCATTCATGATTTTGAAAGCTTGTCAAAAAATAAAATCCCCTGATCTCATGAACAGAGGACTATTCTTTACTCTGATAAGGACACACACAGAAACAGTATGCACTGCTCTCAGTGTCCTTAATGACCAAGTTAGCATATTTTTCTTTTGTTTTGTTGAGTCAGAATCTTGCTATGTTCCTAAGAGGGACATAAGCTCCTTATCCTCCTGCCTCAGCCTCTTGAGTGCTGAGATTACAGAGTTGTGCCAACACGTCCAAATCAAATATTAAGCATGTACATCCTAAGGACAGGGAAAGACCCATGAATATCTATTGTGATAATGGTCCTATCCAACACAGCAAGGCAGCAACAACAAAAAACCTCATGAAGATTAGAAAACCAAGTGCCTGCCAGGTGGTGGTGGCACACAACTTTAATCCCAGCACTCAGGAGGCAGAGGTAGGTAGAAATCTGTGAGTTTGAGGCTATCCTGGTCTACAGAGAGAGTTCCAGGACAGGCTACACAGAGAAACCCTGTGTAAAACAAACAAACAAACAAAAAACAAACCAAAATAAAGAAAGAAAAAGAGAGAAAGAAAGAAAATTAAGTGCCTGCAACAGTATAAAGACTGAGTACCTGGAAAAGTCCAAGACATGCCACAAACAAATAAAAATCATCTTAACATGATACAGGCATCTATGAAAGTCCACAGTAAAACAAACAAAATCCCAACTTCCTCTGACATCAGAAGCAAGGGAATGCTCACTCCTGCCACTTCTGTTCAGCTGGAAGTCTTAGCCAGAGCAATGAAGAAGGAAAGAGAAATCAAGGGCAATTAAGAAGAGAAAGGTACAAGTATCTCCGTTTGCAGATAACATGACCTTATACACAGAAAATACTAAGGATTCCACAATGAAAACGTTACATTGAATACAGGAATCCAACAAGGCTGAAGAATACAAAATCAAGACACAAATATTAGTTGCATTTTTCAATACACAAACAATACTCAAAAGGGAAATTAAGGGGCTGGAGAGATGGCTCAGTGGCTAAGAACATTTCCCGGAGGATCCTACATTCCCAGCCCCCGAATCAAGTGGCCCACAACCACCTGTAACTCCAGCTCCAGGGGATCCAATGCCTCAGGCACCTGCCCTCACATGTACATCTCCACATGCAGATACAGGCCTATACATAATTTAAAAAATTTTAAAAATTAAAGAAATTAGTAAAACAATTCAATTTATAATAGCATCAAAAACAATAAAATACTTTACTTGGAGAAATATAACACATTATTGAAAGAAATTAAGAAAGACAAAAATAAATAAAAAGATATCCCTTCATGGGATGAAAGGCAATATAGTTAGGATGTCAATATTTCTGAGAATAACTATAAAGTTAAACAAATTCTACCAAAACACTAATAGTTCTTTTTGTAGAAATAGAAAAATCCACCCTGAATTCATATGGAATCTTGAAGGGTCTTGAGTAGTCAAAGCAATCCACAGATGAGAAGCAAAGTTGGAGACTTTCTTGGTTTAAAAACGTATTTTAAAATTACAGTGATCAATAGGCTGGAGAGATAGCTCAGAGGTTAAGAGTACTGACTGCTCTTCCACAGGTCCTGGGTTCGGTTCCCGGCACCCAACGGCATTTCACAACCATCTGTAACTCTAGTCACGTGGGATCCTATGCCCTCTTCTGCACTCTATGGGCACTGCACTCACATGTACCTATATATATGCAGGCAAAACACCCATACACATAAAATAAAAATAAATAAATCTCTTAAAAATTTTAATTCACAATTATAATTGGTACTTGGATAAATACAGACATAGAGTACAATAGCAAAGGGTAGAGAGCCCCCAAACAAGCCAACATGAGGTGATCAAATGACCTTCTATGAGGTCACAAAACCACAGGGGTGAAAGGGCAGGACTTCAAGAATCTGCACACATGAATGTAATCCCAGCATTTTGGAGGTAGAGACAGGAGCATCGGGAGTCCCAAGTCATCCTAGGCTACACATAGGAAGTTTGAGGCCAGCCTGGGACGAACAACATGAAAATAAAAGAGATGACCAGGAAAGTGGCACATCCACAGGTGTCGATGAAGTTGGTCTCTGTCTTACCACATACAGTAAAGACCTCAAGATGGTTGGAAACCCAAAACAACAAATGTCCCAGGATGAAACACAGGCCACCAGAGCAAACATAGACAAACCTCAAGCAGCTAGAGAGGAATGCTCCCCCAAATCAGACATCAGGCAAGGACTTAGGACCCCAAATATAAAAAAGGGTGCTGCAACTCAGTAACAGCATCCCCAACAACTCTGTTAAAATGGATGAGGGCCGTTTCTCCAGAGGAGTTTACGATGGCCAGCAAGCACATGGAGGTCAACTCAATATCACTGATCACCAGGAAGTGAACATCAAAGCCCCAATAAGGCATGTCTTACACCAGACACAATGACCACTGTCTCAAAAGAAAATAAATGACAAGTGTTGGTGAAGATGTGGAGAAATCACAACACTTCTGTACATTTGGTGGGGTTGTACAATGATGAAAAAAATTTTAATTAAAACTAGAAATAGAAGGTATATACCCAAAATAATTGAAAGTGACATTTCAGTAATGTGTTTTCACACTCCTGTTTACTGCCCCAATATCTACAATAAACAGCATGCACTTAAACAATCTTAGTCTATTCACAGACAAAATATGTTCTAAGCATTACAATGGAATATTACTCAGCCTTCAAAAGGAAGGAACTCCTGTCATGTGTTTGCAATGTGGATGAAACTTAAGGACAAAACACTAAGAAGTGAAAGAAATAGTTACAGAAAGGCAAATGCTGCCTGGCTCCACTCCATCTCTGAGACAGGGAGCAGCCTGCAAAGGAGAGCTGGGGCACTGTTGTCTGGACGATCTAGAACTTCGCCCAAGCAAGATGGAGGAGGGCTAGAGCTCCATTGGCACTGCCGCTCTAGAGCAGCGCCGTGCTGTCCACTTTAGACAGCGGCATGGAGGGGTGGCAGGCAGCTCATTCAGTAAAGTGCCTGCTGCCCAAGCATGGGGACTTGGTTTGAAGGCCCCACCCATGGTAAAAGCTGAGTGAAGCAATGTGTAATCCCAGTGCTGGGGTGCCAAGACAGGAGGATCCCTGGAGCCCGCCTGCCAGCCAGTCTAGCTAAATCAGCGAGTTCCATGTTCATTGCCTCAGAATGAGAGCAACTGAATAAGAAACCAAGGTGACCTCTGGTTTCCACAAGCACACACACACACAACACTGAACCCCAAGTCTAGGACTCTGCTTGGTACCACACCTTATCGTTCAGATTAACAAAGGCAGAAACCAAAAATATCATAAAAGCAAAGGCAAGCTAGGCAGACTCACACTGTAACCCAACCTTGAGGAGTCTGAAGCAGGATGCCATATTTCAGGTCACCTGCCTCTGCCTCCTGAATGCTGGGCTTAAAGGTGTGTGCCACTGCCACCACCCAGTTTAAAGTCGGTTTTCATATACAAAGGTGAAATGTGAAGTTTTAAAATAACGTTATTTCAGGGATGGCTTAACAGGTAAAGGTGTTTGCTGCAAGCCAGACAGTCTGAGTTGATCCTTGAGTTTGATCCTGGCTAGTTTGGGTTTTTGGTTGTTGTCTTTGTCAACTTGACACTAGCTAGTTTACCTGGTTCGAGTCTCAATTAAGAAAATGCCTTCCATTCAGATTGCCTGTTGGCGAGTCTGTAGGGCATTTCTTGATTGATGGTCGATGTGGGTAGGCCGTGTCCACAGTGAGGCCTCACTCCTAGGACAAGGGGTCCTGGATGATATGAGGAAACAGACTGAGCAAGCTGGGAGGAGCAAGCAGTAAAGCAGCACATTCTTTCATGGCTTCTGCCTGAGTTCCTGCCCTGTCCCCTCATTTGGGGAGTGTGACCTGAGAAGTATAAGCTGAAATAAACCCTATCCTCCCAAGTTGCTCTTGGTCATGGTGTTCTAGCCCAGCAATAGAAACTCCAAGTGAGGCAGAGATTGGAGCCGGGTTCCAGGGTAGTACCATGATGGGACTGACCATATTTTTGGGGAGGATTGTGGAAAGACTGGAACTTTGGCTGGAAAAGTCACTGAGTGCCCACAGCTAATGAATGAGTTGTGGGAACTCAGAAGATAATTCTGAGAGCAGTGCAGACAATGGAGGCCTGTGGAGCCTCTGCTGGGGCCTTTTGATATTATGAATTAAGAGGCTGTGGCTCTGGTCAGCTGGGGTTGAAGCACTGGCTGTGATTATGAAGATACCAGCATCCTTGAGGTGAAACCTTCTAGGAGAGTCAGCAACAGAAGCTGTGTTCCAGAGGCACCCAAGGCTGAACCTCATGCTGCCAGTCAAACCTGGTAATGTGTAAGCGTTCTCCAGCTGATACTGGATTTGAACGCATGAAGGGTCGCAGAGAGAATGAGGCTTGGCACTGTGTGGCGGGATCAGAGTCCCTAAGGGGAGCTCAGAAGAGACTATCAGTGAAAATGCAGACCAGCTGCAGGAAAGAACCTCTGGGCAGGACCGTGGGATGACCGGCAAGGGTGGCAGCAGCTGGCAGATGGAGCAAGCCAGTGAGCAGCGCTCCTCCATGGCCTCTGCTTCAGTTCCTGCCTCCCGGTTCCTGCCTCCAGGGTCCTGCCTTGAGTTCTTGCCGTGACTTCCTGGATGATGAAACTACAGGCTGTAAGATAACATAAACCCCTTCCCCAAAAGTTGCTTTTGTTTCATCCCAGCTAGAAACCCTTCTTGTGGGAACTCATTCCGTTCAACCATGCTTTCAGTTTTTAAATGTGTAGCCCAGGCTGGCCTGGAACTCATGATCCTCCTGCCTCTACCTCCTTCAGCAAATCCTACTGGCATCTGCCACCACAACCAGCTGGCACCCAACGTGGTATAATGAATCCCACAACAAACCCTAACTAAGACAGACCCAAGGCAGAAGAAGAGAATAGACTCTTGAAAGGTGCCTTTGGTCCTCCGTGCACGCCCTGTCACACTCCCCTCAAATAAATAAGTAAAATGTAATTAAAAAAAAAATCTCAAAATGGCGTAACTTACATTAACAACAAAAAAGCAGTCACCCAGGAACGGCTCAAAAGATGCCAGAATTGCTAAGATGGACGAGAGGAAAGAGGACTAAGGGGCTGAACAGACTGTGCTCACCTAGCAAGAGGTTTCAAAGAAGTCTCAGCATGCACACCATCTCCAGCAGGGTTCCCTGGGGAAACTGATAAGATTAGCCCAACACTAGTGGAACCATTTAAAGAAGGTTTGAGGCTTATGGAGTGAAGAACACATGGAGTCGCTGCAAGGAAACCAAACTGCCCAATGGCACAAATAAACTATCTTGTGACCGCTGGACTGTCAACAAAACTGCCATTGCATTTGGGTGGAGGGAGCCTGGCATTTAAAATGATGGCAGACCCTGTCTCAACAAACGAGGTGGCGAGTGATGGAGGAAAGACCCTCAACAATGACCTCCAGACGTGGCGTGCACTGCTCAGCTCACCTGATACACAAAACAGAAGAACATGCAGTCAGTCCTTGTCATGGTTTCTCTGCATTCTTGGGTCTACACTGAGTGGAGGCGTGAGTTGATGTGGCTGTCTTGAAAACTTGCCACATGGGTCCCAGCACCTCCTCTTCAAGGTGCTATGCCAAGGAGCAATGTCCCCATGTGGACCTAACCAGACCTGTGCATCCACAGCATGCATCCCACGTCCCACGAACTGGAAGACCCTGAGTCCTTGCTTCCCTGCCCTGCTCCACGAATGATCAAGGAACGGAATCTACTCGATCCGTCCAGACTGTAGTTAGCTCACTATAGACCAGGTGGGAGTAACAGGGTTGAAAGTGAAAGGTGAAAATATTCTGAAAGTAAAATGTTCCTATTCCCTACCCTGACAGAGAAGAAATGAAGCGGGCCATAGAGGGGACTCCCAGAAGAGCCATACACAAGAGCCAGCAGGTCACCAGAAGGAGAAGTGTGTCTGTTCAGGGACTTCCCAAGGGGGAACCAGATGGAGGCCTCTGGTCCTCCGGGCATGGACTGTCCTACCTGCCTGCTGCTCTTCTTTGGCCCTGACCTCTGGTGTATCCTCCAACTCACTCTCTCTCTGCATCGTTTCACAGTCTCACCTAGACCTGCAGAGAAAAACCTAGCGCCCACCCCTCTCGCCCTCCACCGCTTCCTCTGGGCTCCAAGCACACCAGACTGCAGGACCTGTCACTCACAGGTCCCCTTCGCCTAGCTCCCACCCTTCACACCTGGTCTTTCAGTCACTGGAACTTTCTGTGTTCCCTAGCTGACTGTCAGCCTCCTACTGGGTCTTCAAATATCATGGCTGGCTTCTTTGATCTCTCCAAAGAGGGTGAGTCACTTCTTCCTCTGGGTTCTGACCCTCCACCACAAGCCCATAGCCCCAGATGTTTCCATTCACCTTCTAAGCAACAGCCCAGCAGGAACCACATGGGCTCGGTTCCTGCGGAGCCCCCTGTGGCTAAGCACAGCCTCACAGAAAGCAGGTGCACACACAGGTTGCATAAATGACTGAATGACAGGGATCCCTTTCTTTGGTTTGGAGTCATGCAGCCTATGCACTCAGTGGGAAAATGACTCTCTGGTTCCTGTTTTCTTAAATTCAGTGAGCGGACACTGAAGGTCACTGCATTCTGTAGTATGGGAACATCAGTGACCCAGTATCCCCTGTCTCGGGACCTTTGCACATGCAATTGCTCGGCTCAGACTCCTCGCCAGCTTCTTTGCAGTCTCATCCTCAGATTTCAACTTCAGTGTCACCTCCAGAACGACTGCCTGCTTCATCTGAAGTGGGTCGCTCTGGCCCTCTTCCTAGATGTCAGAATATCAGGATAGTGATGGTCTCTGTCTTGTCTTTATGACCCATCATTGTTTGGGCACACCAGGTCCCACAGGTGGATAAATCACCAGATTTCTTCACCACAACATCCCCAGCATTGATAATGAGTGAACGGATGAATGAGGTTCATGGGATGGAACAGCCACTGAGCAGTCCCTGGAGACTCAGTTTTCCCATCAGCTTTGTCTCTGTCCCCAGGAGGCACCCTCCCCCACCCGGGCAGCCATCCTGGCTCGCAGAGTCTGATAGAGAAGACTGTCCTCAGATTAGTGACATGACCACCGGCACCACAGGTTCTCAGCTCCGTAGAGTTTGCAAGTGGATGAGTGAGACCAGCTGGCCGGGACCAGAAGAGAGGTCTAACTCTCTCAGGTCACCTTTTGTCTGAGCTCAGCTCTGCACATCGGTAGACCAGGCTCAGCGGCTGGGCTTCAGCAAGAGGCAAGGAAGTAGATGCTGGCACGCTGCAGCTGTGTGCTTCCTGGTGCCTGTTTTTCCCACTGTGGCAGGTTGGGCTGCAGCTGAGAACATCAGGCCCATGGCTTAGTGGGTGGCAGCTGAACATGAGGAAGGACCTGCTCCGGCGGCGGCTGTGTATATACAGTCTCCGTGGGCCAGGACCTCCTCCGGCCTGGACAACCTGTGCAAACCGAGCATTCTTGTAGCCTTGCTCAGGTGTGCAGCCACTCTCTGCAGCTCACAGACAAGGGCTGGCTGGTTCGAAGCATGGCCGCTTGGCGCTCCAGCAGAGAACTGGGCCAAGACAGCATCTGCCCATTCGTTCTCAGCAGCCACCCTGGCTGACTGAGGAGGCGGCCTGACTGAGGCATGAGCTTTAAATCAGCACTGGAGGGAATTGGGGTGGGGTGGGACTCCAGTCTTGGTCCTCACACCAAACTTACTTAGCAGATCAAGGAACAGAGTCCCAGAGAGGCCCAGAGCCACATCTGTGGTCACCAGTGAAGAAGGCTGAGCTTGAGGGGGGAGCCAGGCGGTGCATTTGCCCCTCCTCCTGGGACAGTTCTAGTGTTTTTGACCCTCCTGGGGACCACAGGACAGCAGGCTGAGGCCCTGGTACAGATGTTCTTCAGGGGCCCCGGCAGGGAATATTCTCAGGTTGTTTCAGAAGTTCCAAGTTTACTCAGCGCTCCTGTTTGAATCGTCATTGAAAAGTCCTTCGTCCTGGCCAGAGTGGTGGGGGAGGAGGGGCTGACACCTGCAAGCTGCAGGCTGTGGGTGGGGCCTCTCCCAGCTCCCCCACTTCGTGTTTTGGGGGCCTGGACCAGCAGTTGAAGAAAAGGCTGCCAGGGTGAGAATACCTTCCTTGAGGAAGCTTTTGTCTCATTTTCACACGGGACAAAGTCCCTCCAAGTGGCTCCCTGGGTGGCCTTGAAAACCCCCTTTCCTCTCTGAGTCTCGGTTTTCTCATTTGCAAGTGCTGAAGCACCACCAGCACCATGTGGTACAGCAGGTGGCACACGCCTGTAATGCCAGCCTCAGGAGGCTGAGGCGGGAGAATCACAATTTTGAACCAGACTAGGATGCATGGAGAAGAACCTTCCCTTGTGAGTTCAGCGCCAACAAGCGGACACCTAGTACTTAAAGAAAACCAGCTGCTGTCCCTGGCTGACCATCTGTGAGTCCCGCAGGCCTCCCATCTTGAGGGCACTGACTGGCTATGGCTACACCCCTGCGCATGCACAGAGCCTGGCTTGGGGAGAAAGCCTATCTGGTGCTGCTTGGCCCTGGTACAGTAAGGAAATCACTCTCCAAGCATGTAGCACGCCTGCCTCTCTTTCGTCTTTCCACACTGTTCTTACCAGCAGCCCCTACCTTCCAGTGCTGGAAGCCTCCCATGGTGCCAACTCTCACTCCCTCTCTCAGGCCAAAGAAGCCTGAAGTGGCCTCTAGAGGTGGGAAACGTTTGAAGCCTTGGGTGAGGGCCCAATCTCCCTCCCTGTCAGGCAGGGTTCTCTCGTTCTCTCTGTGAGGTCCAGTGAGGACTAGACAGCGTCTCTAGGGCAGGGCTACTGCAGAGAACACCCCACTGTGGGGATCACATGGCCAGGTGCCCTCTGAGGAAGTAGTGATCCAGTTCGTGAGTCTTCCCATGGGGTGGGACCCTGTCATACAGGCTGGGTTCCAATTTCTGTTCTGACTCTCCGCATCATTCTTACCAAGGACAGTGTGTGTGTCCCCAGGAACCCAGCATTGTCATCTATGCACTGGGCTGCATGGACTCTGAGGCTTCTGGGAAGTCTCCAAGTGCCTACAGTTCTGTGGATAGGGCTGTTCTAGCTTTCTGTCCTCTCCGCAGCTCCTAGCATCTAGCTCTCCTCCTCCACAGGTCACGGTACCTGGGGTTGGGAGCGCCTGAAGTCACAGTCTTGACATCTGATGTCCTAGAGTTCTCATAAACTGCCTCACAGAGATATAGAGCCACCTCATTCCCCATTTTACAGATGGGGAAAACAAGGACCCAGGAGGCTGGAAGAAGCAGAGAGACTTGCCCAGGTTCTCCAAAAGGCGACCATGTGCTCTAACACCCAGGCTGCCTCAGAGAGCACAGACATTCTCTTAGGAGCTGTGTGTGACACTCTAATGCCCCTGGGACCTGCTGGGGTCCCTTTGGCAAGTCCTAAGTACAGACATTAACTCTTATGGCTTCTCCACCCAAACCCTCTGCCTTCTCCTTTTCTATCCTTCCAGGCTAGGCCTCCAACAACCTCCGGACCCCTTCTCCTCCCCATGTAAGAAGTGTTGCCTCTTATCATCTGACACATGCCCTGGATTTGGATGGCACCACCTGGTTGGACTGCCATCTTGCCATATCCTGGCGAGTCCGTGCGGAAAGTCATACTTCCCTGTGGCTCTAGGTTTCCTTATCTGTGAAGTAGGCACCCCACCTGCCTGGAAGGATTAGATGGAGTTTAAGTAATAAAGCACAGTGGTTGGTCATCTCTGATGCCCTCCACTGGCCCCTGGAAGCTTCCCAGTGCCCTGCCTACTCCCCAGAGCTGCCTGGCAGACTGTCTACCATGCAGATCTCACTGTCCTCTCCCTATCACTTCTTGGAGGCAGTTAGTTTGCTCAGGCAAGGGATCATACCAGCCATGCCCTGCTTCTACAACCCTCCACCATCCTGCAAGTACACACTCAGGCCCCCAGACATTCTAAGCCAACTGAACAAGGGACCTCAGTCTTGGCTCTGCTCAGTCTAACTGCAGAGCCTTCTGTGCCTCTGTGTCCCCAGCTGTGACACAGGCACAGGACAGCTCAGAGTCCCAGCACGGTGCTGCTACGTAAAAGGCAGAGAAAGACCACGGGCTCAGAGAGAGCCAGGGCTAGAGTCTACTTACTGCTTCTTCCAAGTCCTTCTCAGAAAGCCATTCCTCAGGCTGGGGCAATCGGGTGGCCTCCTGGGTCTGGGACTCACAGTGGAACTCAGGGTGTGATGGTGGGAGGTGTGGGTTCCAGAAGGTAGGCAGGGGGCCAGTCGGGTGCAAGTCCAGAATCTGAGGGAGTCACCTCTGAGACAGTCCTGGGGCTGAGGGCCAGCCGGGCAGTTAGGCAGGGCTTACATAGAGAGAGTCAGCAGAGCTGGGACAGCCAGATAGAGCCTGGGCATGGCTGGGGCTGGGCTGGGGGTGGGACCAGTTGGCCGCCCCAGGGATGGACAGACCTGTGGTCAGACAGGCCAGCGGCTGTCAGGCACACCACAGAAGTGGGCAGACAGCTGCAGTCGCCTGAAGCACAGGGCCACCAGCAGAGGCTGTGCTGTCTGTCTGAGGCCAGGCAAGGGGTGGGGATCAAGAGGATGTGGTGAGCAGTGCCCGCCCAGCCCAGCCAAGTCCTCCAGAAGGGGCGAGAAAAACGAAGACGCCTGCAGGCAGGCGCCACGGCTTCCCAAAGGTTACTCTTTAGCAAGACGCTTGGGGCCGAGGGGGTGACATCTTACAGACAGATGACGCCATCCCACAGGCCCCACAGTCGTGTTCCATGAGGCAGGCAGTGAAGTGGGACTTGCCACTTCTCACGGATGTAGAAGTTGACCACAGGTGTGAGAAGGTAATACATCCCACCTGACGCCCTTGGCGTCCACATTGAACTCCTCAGCTCAGACGGGAGAGATGGAGGGCGGACACCCACTCTATGACCTCTGTCCTGCAGGTGGATAAGTGGTCCGTTTTTTTCTGTCCCTTGCCTGCCCCAGGGTTCTGACCTCAGCATGACCCAGACTTTCTACACTGCCCCCTTGCCTCAGCTCTGTGGAAAGGAGGACTCTCCCTGCTGCCCTGGAGGAGAGAGACCTGAGGCGCCTCCTGAGAGCCTTGCTGTGCCCATTTGTCTGTCAAGTGTGGACACCTAGCCAGGAGGGCAGGGCAGCCATACACATAGGAATTCAAGAAAGACATTTTCCTTTCTTTTTCTTTCTTGTCTTTAACTTCCTTTTTCTTTCTTTCTTTCTTTCTTTCTTCCTTCCTTCCTTCCTTCCTTCCTTCCTTTCTTCCTTCCTTCCTTCCTTCCTCCTTCCTTCCTTCCTTCCTTCCTTCCTTCCTTCCTTCCTTCCTTCCTTCCTTCCTTTCTTTTTCTAGGAAAAAAGACTTCACTATTGAAAGTTCACTTTAGTGGGGTTTCCATGTTTTTCTGACCCTGCTGAGTTACCTACCATTCCTGCCTCAGCCTCTTCCCTTATCAGTCCCAGGGTGTCTCCCGTCACTTTACAGCAGCCTTTGGGGTCCTCTAAGTCTTGCCTCTGAATCCTCTCATCTCCTCAGAGCTCACAAGCTGGGTTATGAGATGACATCCACCCTGGGCAGATTGACACTCTGGTCCTTATTCAGTCCCCACACCTGCACCCATAGGAGGCCAGGGGTTAGTCAGCCTCTGAAGGGCAATGACTTGGGCAACACTCCACTGATAAAAGGGTGTTGATCTGAACCCCAGGCCCTGCCTGTGGTCACTCTCGAGGCAGCTCCCAAGTTCTCACCCAGCCGCAGCACCTATCCCTCAAGATACTCACACAGGCGTGGGACGCAAGGTTTGTCTGTTTCAAAACAATTTCAGCATAAACATGCACAATGAGCATTCATCCATGTTCAGCAAGGAGAGGGCCCGTCCCATGAGTTCCTTCGGTGATCAAATCTCTCACTTTGCGCTTCTGGAGATGGCATGTCTTCAGTCCCTTTCCTGTCCTGAGCCCCCTAGTCTCCAGCAGGGGCTCTTTATTTTCCAGCTGGGAACCCAAAGGAGAGAATTTCCCTTTCTGGTCCTTAGGGCCCTCTGCCCTGGGAGAGAGAGCACGGGCTGAGTGGAATCCACAGATGCTCTTGGCAATCAGAAAAGCATGGGGACACTGAGCTCACCCATCCTGGACTACAATGAATCTGGCGTGTGGATAGCAGCCCTCTCTGACAGGTGGAGTAGGAAAGAAATTCTTCAGACTCTTCTTGTCTTGAAGCAAGAGAGAAGTCCAGGAGAAGAGGGGTGATGAGTGGACATTTGGAATCCAGAAGACTGATGTCAGGCAGCCCCTACCCAGCAGCCCTACCTAGCAGCCCCTACCCAGCAGCCCATAGAGAGAGCCAAACAGAGCCACACTCCTCACAGACCATGGGAGGTAGTCAGGCCTGCTCCCATTTCACAGATGAAGAGACTGCAGCTCAAGAGTGTTTTTGTTTTTTGTTTTTTGTTTTTTTTTACTCTTTACTCTTTGGGGACCCGTTACTCAGCTCCCAAATAATCACATGGAGACTTATTCTTACTTATGAATGCCCGGCCTTAGTTTGGCTTGTTTCTTGCCAGCTTTTCTTAACTTAAATGATCCCATCTACGTTTTGCCTCTGGGCTTTTACCTTTCTCTATTCTCTATACCTTTCTTTCCTTCTTACTCCACAGCTTGCTGTGTAGCTGGGTGGCTGCCCCTGATGTCCTCTTTCCTTCTCCTGGTTATTCTCTCTGCCTGCCAGCCCACCTATCCTTTCTCCTGCCTCGCTATTGGCCATTCAGCTCTTTATTAGACCATCAGGTGTTTTAGACAGGCAAAGTAACACAGCTTCACAGAGTTAAACAAATGCACCATAAAAGAATGCATCACATCTTTGCATCATTAAACAAATATTCCACAGCATAAAGGAATGTAACACATCTTTAATATTCCACAACACAGGAGAGGAAACCAGCCTCCAGTCTTTGAGGCACTGGAGCAGGTATTTGAACCTAGCTCATCTGAACTTAAAAGGAGTACAGCCAGACAGGGGTTTGTAGGAGGGGTAGGGGGTGCCTTGAGCTGTCTCCATGGCCCCACTGGCTCAGATGCACACACCAACACCTTCATGCTGACCAGTGTTTGCAAAAGGATGGGCAGCAGCCCACACTACTGACAGGTTAAGAGAAAGCATCCCTCTTTTGGTGTCTCTCTTGGTCTTTCCTTCCTATAGCTGTGTGCAAGGAACTTCCTGCAGGTGCCCATGGCTGGTGTCGGCTCTAGGCTTCCCTGAGACCTGGACCTCACATCTGGGGAGAGAAGTCTCTTGGGGAGCTAGCTTTTCTTTCTCCTTTTCTGGTTTTCTTTCTTTTTCTCCTCTCTTCATCTTCACAGTGGATCTTCCAAGGTCTTAGCCTGGAGTCTGGGAGTGCTCTAAGGCTGGATAGTAGGGGAGTTACTGTCTGCAGAGTTCCTGGTGGAGTCTGGGAGCACACAAAGGCTGGATAGTAGGAGAGTTACTGTCTGCAGAGTTCCTGGTGGAGTCTGGGAGCACTCTAAGGCTGGATAGTAGGGGAGTTTACTGTCTGCAGAGTTCCTGGTGGAGTCTGGGAGCACTCTAAGGCTGGATAGTAGGAGAGTTACTGTCTGCAGAGCTCCTGATGTCGGGGAGTAAACTGTGCAGTCTCACGTTGTCAGGCTCGCTCTCCCCACCCCCACGAAGAGGGCTAAATACTGAAGATGGCTGTGAATTTTCGCTTTCCCTGTGTTACAGGTGAGTCAAGGAACCCGGGGATTGGCAGAGCTACGATTTGATACTCCACGGCCACCCTCCATCCAACCCACTGAACTGCTTCTGAGTGTGGGCAGGAGGTGGCTCAGCACTCCAGCCCCTCTCCACCCCCTGCCAACCCAGCCAGCCCACTCTTCCTTCCCTCCATCCTTTCTTATCAAGCGGACTCTTGGGTATGTCCTGAGGAAATTCCACAGAAAGGTGCACAAATAACAGCCTTGGGGAGGCAGACAGACTGGCTGCGTGAGGGCATGATGTGAGGCAGGATGCGCAAGTGTAGAGATGGGAAAGAAGAGAAAGGAGGATTACAGGACCACATAGGACACTCATCTCTAGGGTCCTTGCAGGTGGAGCTGGCAAGGCAGACTTGGTTCAGATGGAAGTGAGAATTCCTGTAGAGTTTGCAGAGGAGCAACTTGATCCAATTCACATCCATGAAAGAGCGGCCCAGGGTGGTGATCTCAGCGCTCAGGACACCGACACAGGAGGACAGCAGGTTCGAGACCAGCCTAGCTGCATGCTAAGATACTGACTCAAGGCAGAGGGCGGGGCAGAGCTCCAGGCATGACCTGGGTGGGTGGGGGATACTGTCAAGGCTACTTAGTCCCCTGGTGCTTAAGTGGATGGTCGAGGGCTGGCCATGTCCAGTGGGTGAATGAGCATTGACCTCTGGAGTAGAACTGTGCTCAGGGGAGGGTCCCTCTGACTGTGTAAAAGTCATCAAAGTGTAACTGTTAGCCCTGGAGGGATCTCTGAGGCTCTCACACACCTCCCTGGCACTCCAACTAGCAGAGCCGGCCAAGGGGAGAAAAGTGGTCACGCTGCTCTTCTGCCCAGGGGTCTTCTGAGAAGAAATAACAGGATAAGCCCTCTCTAACCCACTTCCTCTTTTCATTTTTTTTAAAAATCACTTCTTTGAGAAGAGATTTGCTTAACATATATTTTGGGCACTATAAGTGTACAATTCAGGTTTTTTTTTTTTTTTAAGTCGGCTTGGTGAATTAGACACCCATGACTGTGGCTAAGTTGATGGAACATTCCATCACTTAAATAGAGCGCTCGTGCGTGATGTCAGCCTCATATCCACTCCCAGGTGCACCTGACATGCTCGCCTGTGTCTCCTGCTTTACTTCGTTCCTGGAAATGTCACATAAGTTGGCAATAATATATCTTTTGTGTATAGCCTCTTGCACTCAGAATAGAGCCTGACTCGGCTGTGTTGTAGTATAAATGGCACTGCATTCATTTTCCTTGTTGAATAATATCCCATGGCATGGAAGTACCGTAGCAGTGTGCTTTCATACGCTGAAGAGCCTTTGGATGGATGGTGGCTTGCTCTCTTCCTTCCTTCCTTCCTTCCTTCCTTCCTTCCTTCCTTCCTTTCTTTTTCTTTCTTTCTTTCTTTCTTTCTTTCTTTCTTTCTTTCTTTCTTTCTTTCTTTCTTTCTTTCTTCTCTCTTTTCTTTCCTTCTTCCTTCCTTCCTTCCTACCTTTCTTTTCTTTCTTTCTTTCTTTCTTTCTTTCTTTCTTTTCTTTCTTTCTTTCTTTCTTTCTTGATTTTGGATGATACCATCCTTTGTGTAAACAAGAATCCTCAGGCCTCCTGTGGTATACCTGGGGTTAAACTGCTGGGCTATATAACAATTCTATGTTTACCTTTCCACAGTGGGTGCATTGGATTACTTACCCGTCAGCAAGCTAGGAGGGCCCACTCTCTCTATACTTGCCGATCCTGATTTTTTTTTAATCCTCTCTTTCCTTCATATGTATGTGTCATGTGTGTATGGATGTGTGAAGGCCTGAAGTGGTGTCCAAACTCTTCCTCAATCACTCTACCTTATTCATCAAAACAGGGTCTCAGTTAAACCCATGGCTTGCCTCTGTGGCTAGGCGGATCCACCAGCTTGCTCTGGGATCCTCTGTCTCCCACATCTAAGGCTGGAATTATAGATGGGCCTCCATGCCCACCAGCCATTTAAGTAAGTTCTAGGGAGCTGAGCCCAGTTCCCATGCTTGCATAGTAAGTACTTTAATGGCTGAGCCATTTCCCCAGACCCTGGTCCTGAGGTTTTGAATGTCAGCATTCCTAAGGGGGTGAGGTGATCTCGCACCCTGGGCTTGCTTTGCTTCTGCTTAATGTCTGACATCTTTCCCTGAGCTTGGTTGTTATTTGCATATTTTTCTCTTTGTATTTATGTGTATATGTGTGTGCCTGTGAGCTTGTGCCCATGTGTGCGGGTGCCCTTGAAAGCCAAAGAAAGCATCTAATCACCTGGAACTGGAGTCACAGGCGTTGTGAGCCACCAGAACTCAGTGTGAAGGGGCCCCAAAATAGCTTGACCACACAGCAGCCATGACAGGCTTAGGGGCCTAGACACAGCTTCTGTGACAGGCTTACTGGGCAGGCAACACCCAGATTCAGGAAAAGCCTTAAGCTGATACCACCCAGGGATCTACCCCGGGGTGAGGAAGTACCTGACATCCCAAACATTCCAACCATTAGATAGGGTGGCCAGATGTCCTTGAGTCTAGCACACACCTATTTTTTTGTTTTACAGATACCCCTAGACAATTGTCAGCCAATCAGGGTCCTGGACCCTGGAAATCCCCTCACCCCAACCTCTGCTATGATTAAAAACTCTGCCCCACCTGAGTTCAGGGCTCTCTGCTCTCACCACTGGGTCAGACAGACAGAGGGACCAAGCTCTGGAGTTTGAAATAAAGGCTCTTTGCTTTTACATGTGGGATTCGGTCTCCGTGGTGGTCTTTTGGGGGTCCCCGCGATCTGGGCATAACATTCAGGTCTTCTGGAAGAACAACGAGCACTCTTAGCCACTCACTGATCCATCTCTCCAGCCTCTGTTTGTTTGCTTTTGATACAGGGTCTCACTGTGTACCCCAGACAGGCCTCAAACTTGCAATCCTCTGGCCTTTGTTTCCCCGCTGCTGGGACTGGAAGCATGCAGGACTGTTAGATATTGTATGTGGGAGGTTCTGGTGGGTAGAGCCAAGGTGCCCCATGGCGGGTGAGAGACAGAGATGCCATGCAGACAACGCTCAGTGAAGAGTTTTATTTGGTGAGGGGGAAAGAGAGGGGGGAGAGAAAGAGGGAAAAAGAGAGACAGAGAGAGAGAAAAGGGTGAGGGTTCCAGAGGGGCACCCCTCGTGGGAGGAAAGCAGAAGAGGGAGAAGAGAGAGATGGGCTGAGTTTTTTCTTAAGAATGGGCTTTTACGTCAGGACAGAGGGTGGCCCCAAGGGCGGGTCAGAATATTAACACCACTGCTTTGCTAAAGACATTCTAGTGATGTCTAGTGATTGTTCCGTGGACTTCTGGATTTTATGTATTTAGGACATGCCATCATTTACAAAGGTAATCTTACCTTTGTTGCTGTTGTTTTAATTTCTTTTTCCTGCTGAATTGTCAGGTTAAAACTTTTGGTGCAAAGTCGAATAGCGATGGTACAGTGGGCAACTTTAGGGGAAGTTTCAGGTTTTTGAGGCTGTGAGCATGATGTTAGCTGAGAGTCTTTGGCTCATGTCCTTTAGCAGGCTGAGGGAAGTCCCTTTCATTCCTAGTTTGCATGAGAACAGACATCCACGTGGTGTTTTCTTCCCTTTGCCTCTGTGGTGGACTGAGGTGGTTAACACTATGTTGAGCCACCCTTGCATTCTTGAGGTAACTCTACTTGGTCAGGCTTTTCATCACTGACAAATTCTTGATACGACAATGGGGAAAAGGGGGAGATTTGGGGGGGGCAATTAAGGCTTCGGTGACTTCAGTCCACTTGATCTGTTACTTCTGGGTCATGGTGAGGCCCAGAAGTAACATCATGAGGTCCATCATGATGGAGAGGGTGAGGTAGAGCAGGACTGCTCACCTCACATGAGCCGGGAAGCAGAGAGAGACAGATGAGGAAGCATACCTCTAGTGATCTACTCACTCCAACTTCCCAACAGTGCCATCAGATTATGAGTCCCCAAGTGGATGCCCTATTGATGAGGTCAGAGCCCCCATGATCCAATCAATTCACACAGCTAGGCAGCTTGGAAACAAGACTAACACACAGCCAAACCAAGCAGTCATTTTTACCTAGGTACTCATTTTTTTTTCCAGCACCCTTGTTGTGGATTTTTGTGTCTATGTTCATAAGGACTGTTGCACTATGGCATGGCAGATAATCCATAGATACTGATAAAGGAACTATTTATTTAGAAATTATACTGGGAAGAACAACTCACTAAACAAGGTAGGCAAAATCATCTCAGAGAACTGGAAGGTTGATGTCCTGTCCTGTGATGCTCTTGCCGCCTGAGTCCAGTCTGCACCATCCAAGCCCACGAGGGAGAGAAGGGGCCAGGCGTAGGTGCCCCTCAGCATAAGCTAGCCCCGAGGCCACGCCCTAGGGGCTGGTACTCCAAGGTCATAGGTGGAACAGGTATCCACCACACTGTAGTTTTCTATATTTCCCCTGTGGCATCCTTGTCTGGAGCTGGTGTCGTAGTGAGTTAGGAATCATTTTCTCCTCTTCTATTTTGTGGCTAGAATGAAGTCAATTCTTTCAGTGCTTGGCAGAATTCACCAGCAAAGGCTGGACTTGTCTCTGCTGGGAGTTTTTTTAGTTACCAGTTCAACTTCCTACTTGTTATATCTATTAAGAGTTTTTTATTTTTTTGTTTGTTTTTCCTTTTGAGTTATTTTTGGTGATGGGCAATTGCAAAATTCTGGTTTCTCTGTGCAAGAAGGCACCATCTCCCTTTCCATTTCTGATTTTATTTTAATTTTCTGTCTTTCTTGCTTAGTCTAGCTAAAGGTTTGTCAAACTTTTCCAATTTCTGTTCAAAGAAATGACTTTTGTTTTTGCTGACCCTCTCTTCTGTTTTTCTAGTTTTTATTTATATCCACTCCAACTTGTATTACTTAATCTCTCCTGCAAGCATTGGTTTCATTTTCTTTTTCTAGTTCCTTCAGGAGTACAGTTAAGGGCCTGGAAAGATGACTCAGCAGGGAAGACTGTGTACTCCTCTTGGAAAGGACTTGAGTTCAGTTCCCAGCGTCCATGCCAGACAGCTGGTAAGCACCTATAATTCTGGCGGCAGAGGAATCTGACACCTCTGGCCTCTTCTGGCAGCTGCACATATGTACACACACAATTAAAAATTAAAAACAATAAAAGCCAAGATTCCAGCATTTGCAGGCCCTGGCAATCATGTAAAAGAGTATCATTGGGTTACTGATTCGTGCTCTTATGTTAATGAATGTATCTGCAGTTATAACTCTCTTGGCTTCCACTACATCCCCTATAAGTTTTGGTGTGCCGATGTTTTGGCTTTCTAGCATTATGACGAAACACCTGAGAACTCAATTTAAAAACAGGAAAGATTAATTTTGGTTCAAGGTTTCAGAATTTTCAGTCTGTGGTTGCTTTTGAACCTGTAGCAAGGGAGTAGGTACTGATGGAAGTGTGTGAAGGAAAAATCTTGTTTATCTCAGTGTGGCCAAGACTCCAGGGAGAGAGGTTGGAGTTCCCATACCTCCCTCAAGAATACACCTCTAATTATCTAACTTCTATCTATCTTCCCACTAGGTCTCACCTCCTAAAAGCTTTGCCACTTCCCAATAGCACCAGAGGTTGATGACCAAACCTGAGTACATGGGCCTTGGGTGACATTCATATCAGGAAAGCTGCGTTCATTCACCTTTGCTTTCTGATCTCTTTTGTGAGTCCTATGACCCATTGGCTGGTTAGGGTGTGATGTGTAATTTCCACACAGCTGTACGCTTTCTGCTTTTCTAACACTGTGGTCAGAGAAGGCAATGTAATTTCAATTTTTTTTTTTTGAGACAGCATTTCTCTATGTAATCCTAGCTACCCTAGAACTTGCTATGTAGATCAGGCTGACTTTGAACTCACAGAGATCCACCTGACTCTGCCTCCCCAGTGCTGGGATTAAAGTGTGCACCACCACAATTCAATCTTTTTAAGTTCATTGTCTTAGTTACTTTTCAATTGCTGTGAAGAGACAGGACCACCAAGGAAACTCATAGAAGAGCTGATTGGAGCTCAGTGGGCAGAGTGGCGGGGGGCAGGCAGGCATGGCGCCAGAGCAGTGGCTGACAGCTCACAGCTGATCCACAAGCACAAGACAAAAATGTGGGGTCCTGCCCCACGGGGAACTTAGGTCCCCTGAGAAGGGAGACCTGGAACTGAGGAAAGTGCGGCTGGTCGTCCTATTCCTCAGCCTCCCCGCTCCCCCAGACAATCAGACGCAGCAGAGAGCCGAGTCAGGCAAGAACTCATTTATTTAAAAACAACAAGCTCTTTTTTTTTTTCTTTTCCGCTTAGAAGAGTTTATTAGAGATAAAGGGATAGAGAGTGCGCAGGCCTGTGGGAGAGACACGTGCGTGGGAGAAGAGGAAACTGGGAACATGGCGCTCCGCTTTAAAACAGGCTGGGGGCGTGGCCAGGTCATGTCACTACTCCACGCGTGTGCGTAGATCACATGGTCACGTTGTGCGCTTACGTGGCCATGTAACGTCACGGATCCGGGTTACGAGAGACGCCTTGACCCGGAACTTACTAGGCGGAGGTGTCCAGGTCTGCCAGGTATCCTGGTTACGAGAGATGCCCTGACCCGGAAATGCCTATCCTGACCTGGAATTGCCTAGGCGGAAGTGTCCACCTGGTATATGCGACCGTGGGGGCGTGTTGTGAACCCTTCATTCCCGACTCTTTCCTTTTTTAAAAAAGAAAACAATTGTGGTTGACTGGGTATGGGGGCGATGTTTCTCTCAAAGACTGCTTCCAGCTGAATAGTGGGCGTTGGTTGGCTCTTGGGGGGATGAGGGGTATCTTGTGAAGTCCAGGGATGATGGTAGAGGTCCTGGAATGACGTTCTGCCATCTCCTCGTTCTGCAGCTGTCCATCCATGCTGTGGTTGGGGACTTTCTGTTTAACAAGATACTGTTGACATAGAAAGAGCTTAGAGAGAAAGAATCATTATTTTATTTTGGAGTTGGCATTTGTCTGAGGTAGATCTGGCCTGCCCAGATAGAGGCATGTGACATTTACCTGAGGTAGATCTGGCCTTAGTACTCTGCTTAATTTCTATCTGAGACAAGCCTCATTAGAGGTAGTTCATTTAAGGCACCTGTTTTCCTTAGGCAAGCCTTGCTGGAGGTAGTTCATTTAAGGCACCTGTTTCCCTTATTAGGTTAGCACTTAGGAAATGCTGGTGATCAGTTGCTGAGTATTGAACAATGACAAATTGTTGTATTACATTATTCCTTACCGCCTAGATATTTTTGATGGTCCTTTTGCCTCCAGCTCTGTGTGGCCCTGGTTGGGAAAGGAAGGGGGTGATACCTTATTCCTCTGGAATTGGTGACAAGGCAGTGGATCCTGATGTCCTCTGGAGCTTGAGAGTGAGAGGCCCTGTTTATTTCACTGTATATGAAGAGAGATTTTTCTGGGATGGAGGTGAGATAAAAGGTTTTAGGTGAGACAGGTGGACCCAGTGAGGAAAGCCCTCGAGTTTAGCAGCTGTGGGGGTTACAAGAATTACCTTGAAGGGTCCCTGCCACTTAGGGGAAAGGGGTAAAGGGCTCTGGCCTGGAGGAAAGAGAAGAACCTGATCCCCAATGTGTATTGGAGATGGGCAAGGACTGTCACACGGCTGAGGCAGTGAACAATCCGCATAGCTCCATAGAATAGACCTTAGGTGACATAAAAGAGGAGTTAACAGGCTATCTGGAACAGTTGGAGGCTTGGAAAAAAGACCTGGTGTTAGAACTGGCCTTCCATACATTAGTTAAAATGGAGAGATTGAAAGAGGCTTTTTAGGAAGAGTCCTGAGCCTGAGGAGAGCTAGAGGCAATAATCTTACCCAGTCGAGATGAAGTTCCTGTGACATCTTGGTAAGAATAGTTTTTAAAGACCGGTTGGTACGCTCCACCTTTCCTGAGGACTGGGGGCGGTATGGAATATGGAAATTCCATGAGATATTAAGGGCCTAATAATTTCTCAGGGGAGGTCTGCAACTGTCTGGGCCTGCTTATTAGACACAGGAAATCCCTTCATCCAGTTCGAAAATGAGTCCACCATCAGGAGGAGATATTTCATTTTTCTGACAGTGGGCATATGGATAAAATCAAGCTGCCAGTCAGTCCCTGGAAGGGAACCTCTAGCCTGGTGGGTGGGAAAAGGCTGACTCCTGTACTTAGTATTGGGATCTGTTTTTTGGCAGATCTCACAAGAGGCAGTAATCGTTCTTAAAAACTGTAGATCCTCAGAGGTGGGCTACAGGTGAGCTTTTACGAATTAAGACAGAGCAAGATTATTAGGATGAAAGAGTTGGTGTAGATAGGAAAGAATTTGTCTGGTGTCCGGAGTTTCCTGTGAGGATGTAGGCTGTACTGTATGGATTCCCTATAGTGGGTGAGGTGAGACTTGGCCCTGGAGGGCCGCTGCTCTGGCTGCCTGGTCAGCCTGGTTGTTTCCCCTAGAGATGATGGAGCTGTCAGTCTGATGAGACCGGCAGTGGACAATTCCTATAGCCCTGGGGAGGTGGGAAGCCTCCAACATGGCCATTATTTGACCTGAGTTAGATATGGATCCTCCTTTTGCTGTGAGAAGTCCACGCTCCCTCCAAATAGCAGCATGGGACAGGAGGATATGAAAAGCATATTTTGAATCGGTATAAACATTTAGAAATTGTCCCTGTGCCAATTGGAAGGCACGGGTGAGAGCTATCAGCTCAGCCTGTTGGTTAGTGGTGTGTGTGGGCAATGCCTGTGCTTATATCACCTCAGTGTCTGACACTATGGCATAGCCCGCCTTACGGGTCCCTTCATATAGGAAGGAGCTGCCATCTGTGTACCAGGTATAAGTAGCCGGAGGCAATGTGCCCTCCTGTATGTGTAAAGGGTGAAGTAACAGCTCTTCTAAGGTTTTCAGTGCAGGAATGAGAAGGAGAATAGTCAGCGTTAGGTTGAGGAAGGAGGCTTGAAATGTTAAGAGGTGGACAAGTCCGGAAAGTAAGTGTGGCATCCTCTAGTAATGCCACCTGGAGAGAAAGAACTCGGGAAGGAGGTAAAGTTTGTAAGCCTTTATAAGTTAAAAGATGGGACAGGTTATGGTGAGAGAAAACAGTAATGGATGACCCAAAACTTAGCTTCTTTGATTCCCGAATAAGGAGCTCTGCAGCTGCTAAGGCACGGATACAAGGTGCCCAGCCCTGACTGTAAGGTCTAGCTTTTTTTGACAGATAGGCCACAGGTGCAAAGGAGGGTCCCAGCTGATACCGAGAGTTCCCAGGGCAAATCCTCCTTTCTCTGCTACATAAAGGGAGAAGGGACGGGTTAAGTCTGGGAGATGGAGCACTGGAGCCTGAAGAAGAGCCTGCTGAAGCCTTTGGAAAGGTTTAGTGACAGGATGAAGAAGGGGCTCATGTGGCGAGCCCTGAGCTGCCTCATATAAGGGGCGAGCAAGGAGAGAGAAAGACGGAACCCAGGACCATAGAAAGCCCGCTATTCCTAGGAAAGACAGGATTTCCTGTTAAGTGGAAGGGACTGTAAGGGACTGGATTAGACGTTTTCTGTCTACAGTAATAGCCTTGTGAGTTGGAGTAATGGATAGACCTAGATAGGTGACCTGGGGAACTGACAGCTGAACTTTAGAAGGAGATACCCTGTAACCCCGGCTGGATAAGAAATTTAGGAGAGCAGAAGTGTTAGTCTGGCTAACCTGTAAAGATGGGCTACAGAGTAAAATATCATCTACATACTGTATTAGCTTAGAACCAGGGAGAGACAGAGAAAGCAGGTCAGAGGCCAGAGCCTGACCAAATAGGTGTGGACTGTCTCTGAATCCTTGTGGCAGAACAGTCCAGGTCAGCTGTGTGGACTGGGAGTGTCAGGGTCGGTCCAGGTGAAAGCAAAGATATTTTGAGATTGAGGACTGAGAGGAATAGAAAAGAAGGCATCTTTGAGATCTAGAACTGAGAAGTGAGAGGTTCCTGAGGGATAGTGGATAGGAGAGTGTAAGGGTTAGCACTACAGGATGGAGAGGGACCACTGCAGAGTTAATGAGCCAGAGGTCTTGAACCAGGCGGTAGGTTCCGTTAGACTTTTTAACTGCAAGTATGGGGGTGTTAAAAGGTGAAGAGGTTAGGCGGAGCAGCTTTTTCCTGAGGAGGTCAGAAATAATGGGCTTAAGTCCTCTCAGGCTCTGGAGTGAGAGAGGGTACTGAGCTTGGGTGATATACCTGGCAGGATCTTGTAGCTGGATAATAACAGGCTGATGGTGTCTAGCAATAGAAGGATTTTGGGTATCCCAGACTTTTGGGTCTACCTGAGAAGCTGGTAAGGGGAAAAGAATTGTTAGAGTCAGAAGAGTGAGTGGCTAGGAGGAGGAGTAGAGGAGCCGCTGGCGCGTCTGGGATGAGGCGAATGTGTGGAGCGAAAGAAATGGACGCTCCTACCTTAGCTAGGAGATCCCTTCCCATTAAAGGTACAGGGCAGCTTGGCACCACTAAGAATGTGTGTGTGTGTGAGGGATGCCTCTGAAAATACAATTAAGTGGCGGTGTCTGCTGAGGTAGATAAGGCTGTCCCCCAACCCCGACAATAGGGAGACGAGCAGAAGAAGTGGGCCCCCAAAACTCTCTCAGGACAGAGTAGGTAGCTCCGGTGTCCAAAAGGAACGAGATGGGGTGCCCATTTACTTTAATTATTACCCTTGGTTCCCTGTGTGAGAACAAGCTCTTTTTAAAACATAAAGAAAACAAGACTGGGGGCGGGGCAAATGCCCCACTGGGACATCAGCTTAAAGGTTACCCAATCACACGCCTAGTCTACAGTACTTACAGTGTTGTCTATGAGGGAATCATGTACTGACATCATCTTTCTTGACCTGAAGCGCCAATCGTATTTTTTTGTAAACAACTTGGGTTCCACCCTCTACACTTTCCCTGGGGGCCAGCTTTACTAGTACCTGGCTCCATAGGCCCTTCCCTCACACAGAAAGAGAACTAACTGGGAACAGCGTGGGCCTTTGAAACCTCACAGGCCACCCCAAAGTGACACACTTCCTCCAACAAGGCCACGCCTCCTAGACCTTTTTAATCCTTCTCAAACAGTGTCACTTCCTGATGTCTAAGTATTCAAATATGTGAGCCTACCCAGGCCATTTTCATTCAAACCACCACATTCATGAAGACTTGTGTGGCTTAACACATGATATGCCTTGTAGAATGCTTCGTCTGTTCTTTCTGGCCATGGCTGATTTTGATTAGGTGCTATGCTTGTCTGTTTCTCTAGCTGTTTATGTGTGTGTGTGTGTGTATATACATATATGTATATATGTGTGTATATATATATATATGTATATATATATATATAATTCCAATTTTCTTCTCTCAATGCCTTCTGCCTAGCTGATCTCCCCATTATTGAAAGTGTCACATTAAAGTTGCCAACTATTGTGGTATAACACCTGTGTTCTTGTTCAGTTTTGTCAATATTTGCTTCACCTATTCTTGGGTTCCAATATTGGATGCATATGTATATGGATATTATATATTCTCCATGAGTTTATGTGTTTATTAGCATATAATCTTGTTTAGCTTTTGAAATAACTTTCCTTTGCCTATCTATTGTTCATACTGTAACTACTCAGAGCTCTGGGTTTTTCTTTGCATGAAATGTCTGAAAGGATAAACGGCGCTGGTCGTTGGCGGAAGAGTCACGTGCCGTGGTTACCAGAGTTAGAATGGGCTTTATTAGAAAGAAGAGGGGACAGAAGGGAGAAGCCAGGCCTGGCAGGGGAGGAAAGTGGGGCAGAGCAGACAGCAGAGAGGAAACAGAAAAGGGAGGGTGGGGGTGCGCATCCAGCTTTTTAAGGCTGGTATGTCATGGCCAGCTGATGATGTAAGACGTTAAACCCAGAAGACTGAGAGCAGGATCCTAACAGTGTCCCTTTGAATCTTTTCACTTTAAACTTATTTGTGTCTTGTGGACAGTATATAGTTGGGTAATGTTTTTTAAATCCATTCTGCCGATGTGTATCTTAAACCCTTTACTCTGTTAAGTATGAATCATTTACTAGCAGGGATTGCTCTGCATTTTGCTGTTTGTCTCTGATTGGCACTCAGTTCCCTCAGTGCCTCCATCTTTAGTGTTTGATTGATTTTTCTCCTACAGCATCATTTATATGCTCTCCTCATTTCATGTCTGTCTGTTTTTTTAATTATTTTTTAATGATTACCTTTGACTTTGCATTCAACACAGGGAATTTATAAAGATGTAATTTGAGTTTAATTCAACTTGGTATTAATAACATTCAAAACTCTACTTCTGCTGGGTGTGGTAGTGCCTGTGATCCAAGAATATGACAGCCTGAACTAGGGGGTCACATATCCAGGGACAGCCTGAGCTACACAATGAGACCCTACCAGAGAGAGGATAGAGGGACAAAGAGAGAGAGAGAGAGAGAGAGAGAGAGAGAGAGAGAGAGAGAGAGAGAGAGAGAGAGAAGAGACTTCTAGATAATCCCATAGCTTCTCTCTTTATATTATTATTGTCACAAAACTACACCTTTATTGAATACCCACTAACAGATCTATATTTATTTTCTATGCATTTAACATTTTTAGGGGGGTTTTTCAAATTAAAATTTCTCTGTGTAGCCCTGGCTGTCCTGGAATTCTCACTGTAGACCAGGCTGGCCTCGAACTCAGAGGTCTGCCTGCCTCTGCTCCCAAGTGTTGGGATTAAAGATGCACACCACACTCAAATTATGCATTTGTTTTTCTAAGTCATATGGGAAACAGAGAGTGCTGGGAAATAAAAAAAATACAAAGTCATCTGGAGTGACTCACACCTGTAGTCCTAGCACTAGGAAGCTGAGGCAGAAGGATTGTCCTAAGTTCAAGGACAGCCTGGGCAGCGTAGTGAGTTCTAGACCAGTATGAGCTCAAGTGAGACTCTGGTCTTGTTTTGTGACAAGTTACATCTCGTCTTGCTGGTCCTCTGACTTTCTCAAGGTGCACATCGATTACTTGACTTAAAATTTAATTCTGGCCGGGCGGTGGTAGCGCACGCCTTTAATCCAGCACTTGGGAGGCAAGAGCCAGGCGGATCTCTGTGAGTTCGAGGCCAGCCTGGCTACCAAGTGAGTCCCAGGAAAGGCGCAAAGTTACACAGAGAAACCCTGTCTCGAAAAATCCAAAAAAAAAAAAAAAAAAAAAAAAATTAATTCTGGATGGATTTACCAGTCATCAAACGAATTGGCATTTAGGAGTGCTGGCCCACTGAAGAGAAGAGATTTTCAAAATTCGGAGGCATTTGTATCATGTTCTCAAATCTCAAGTCCCTGCTGATGTGATTTCAGAGTCCAATATAAACCAAGGAGCAGGGGTGACAAGCGGAGGTGACCATGTGATTTACTGGTATTTCCTTCTTACTTGGCCACTGACGAATATGCCCATAAAACAAACACAAGAGTAACTGAGTGGAGTGAGGAGAGAGTTCCCAATATCAAGTGCCTTGATGTGCAGCCCAGCCTTCCTCCTGGGTCCCTAGATAGCTCCTTCCTGTGACTTGTTCCAGTGAAATGGCCCCTATTCTTCCTTAGCAGTATTCCTCAGCAGACCACTTGGTCTATCAGAGGGACGCCACAGCTTTGGGTTTCAAAAAAAGACCAGAGGAATTAAAATCCCGAACCATGGAGAGCAACATGGCAGTGAGCAAACCATGTCTTGAGCTCCCTAAAAGAGAATGGGTCTGTTTTGTGCTCATGGTTTCAAAGGTTTGCATTCAGAATTGCTTGGCTCTGGGAATCCATTGCTGTGGGCCTCCAGGGAGGCAGAGCTTCATGGGAGAGAAGACAGAAGAACAGAAGTGCTCACACCTCACGGCAGGGTGGAGGGGGCAAGGTAGGTGTGGTGGTCTCAATGAAAATGGCCCCCCTTAAGCTCATATATGTAAGTGCTTAGTCATCAAGTAGTGGAACTGTTTTTAGAAGGATTTGGAGGTCTGGCCTTGTTGGAGTAAGTATGTCCCTGGGGGTGGGCTGTGAGGTTTCAAAAGCCCACATCCCAGGCCCAGTGTCTTTCTCTACGTGCTGCATGTTGATCAGGATGTAAAGCTCTCAGCCACTGCTCCAGCATCATGCCTGTCTGCTTCCTGCTTTGATAATCATGGACTAACCCTTTGAAATTGTAAGCAAAAGCACAACTAAGTGCTTTCTTTTGTAAGAGCTGCCTTGGTCATAGTGTCTCTTCATAGGAACAGAACAGTAACTAAGACAGTAGACATTGTGTGTAGTGACTCACTTCCTCCAGTCAGCACACCCTCTATAATTCCCAGCAACCTATTCAAGTCTTAGTCTGTCATGGAGTAATCCATTGATTAGGTCAGAAGCCTCATGATCCAATCATCTCTCAATAGTGTATCATCTAGAGACCAGGCCTTTACCAAAAGGAGCCTGTGGGGTACCAGAAAAGGGTAGGCAGCCAATCAAAGTGCTTTAAGGAACAGGTGACTGCTCTAGGCAACTAGATTTGAACCCCCTGGGACTCCTGGGAGACAGTAGACCATGCTTCCAGGGTGCCCTGGGGTGGAATAAGAAATCTGAACTATTTCTTTCACCTGTTACAAGGTGAGACCTGTTTGAGAAACAGGCGGGCCTGTGGCCATTTGGCTCTGTTCGCCTGAGTCGCCCTCTGTGGTGGCAGTCTGTTTGAAGAGCAATAGGAGAGTAAGAGAAGTCACTGCTAATTATGACTACAGCAGGGTAACGACGTGGAGGCAGGCCATGCAGACAGGAGCATTGGACAGTCACCGGAAAAGACAATGAGCAGTTGAAAAGATGGAGGAGTGTAGGCAGATTTTTCTTTTTGGGCCACCAGCTCACACACACAAAAAAATGACACAGAAACTTATTATTAATTACAAAAACTTGGCCGATAGCTTAGGCTTGTTTTTAGCCTCCTCTTTTAACTTAAATTAATCCATTTCTAGTAATTTTTGTGCTGCCACGTGGCTCATGGCTTGTTACCTTGTCTCCTACATGTCATGTTTCCTCTCCATCTGGCTGGCGACTCCTGGCATCTCCACCCTTCTTTTTCCCAGTGTCGTCTTCTGTGCCTGGAAATCCTGCCTTGCTATTGGCCATTCAACCAATAACATTATTGGTTTTATTATATTATATAATAAATATATATATTATTATATAACATATTGGTTTTATTAAACCAATAAACAGTGACACATCTTCACAGTGCACACAAGATTAATCCACAACAGAAGAGGGCACCCCAAAACATGGAACCAGGCTTTCCATGTCTAAGTCAGTGAGGGATGATAAGACTCATAAGGAGAAGGGGGAACTGGGCTGCTGATGGGGAAGTGTGGGGTCTGTGGGTACAGCAACCCTGCAGTCTATACAGAGGGGAGGGGAAGGTGACTCTGCTGAGAAAATGGGAGGTGACATCAAACTAAATGAGAGAAAGAGAAGGACAGTGGTGAGGCTGGGGTTGGGGGACCATAGGGAAATAGTACAGAGGGCCAGAGGGCAGCAGCCCAGCCCAGACTCAGCTCTGGGGTGAACCACAGCATGGTTGTGTGACTGCAATGGCTAATTCTGGGAATGATGAGGTTTTGATGTGGGTGGAGAGGACCCCGTGGCTATGAGAATGAGAGGAAGTGGTGAGGCTGGAGCTGGGAGGGGCCTCCCATGGGAGAGGACTCAGTAGCCATAGATGATGATTCTAGAGTGAGGAGGGAGCCCTGGACTGAGGACCTGAGGCCCCTGAAGACCATCAACCAAAGAGGGCCAGGGCTGATGAGAGGGATGGGAGCCACAGCCAAGTTCAGTTTCCAGAAACCCATCTGTGTTGTGGCTAAAACTGTCACTATCGTTGCCAACTGCCTCCCAGGCACAGGCTTGCCTCCTTTTAGAAGGTCCAAAGTCTCAGTGGTCCCTGAGAGGACCTGCTGGAGGCCGTGGGGCCCAGGCTCTGTACCTTGTAGTGCCCACTCCACTGAGGCAGGTCTGCATAGTCAGCTTTCACTGTGAGACTATCCTGGACATTCTCAGGTTATCCTCTCTGGGCCATGCTCCCATCAAAGGCTGTGCAAACCACGAGTGTCTCCAAGTATCTCTAAGGGTCCCTTGGATACCCAAATTTCCCCCAGGCTAAGGACACAGATTCTAATGAAGACTTCCCCAGGGCAAGTGTGTTAGGAAAGCTGGAAGGTTGGAGGAACAGTGGAGAGGGAGGTTAGGATTGTTTGCTCAGGAACAGTATTTTACCTGTTCCTGGGCCAGGCTAAATGTGGGTACTGGGGAGGTATGGTGTAGACAAACTTTTCTTTTTGGGCTGCCAGCTCACAAAAAAAAAAAAAAAAAAAAAAAGGAAACTTATTATTAATCATGGAAGCTTGGACTTAGCTTAGGCTTGTTCCTAACTAGTTCTAATAACTTAAATTAACCCATATCTTCTTCTCGTCTGCATTCTTTTACGTGGCTTAGTTACCTTTACTCTGTGCTGCCCATCCTGTTTCTTCTCCACTTGGCTAGCAACTCCGCCTTTCTTCTTCTTTCTGTCCAGAAGTCCTTGCTATATTTCCTGCCTAGATATTGGCCATTTAGCTTTTTATTGAACCAAGTGACACATCTTCTCACAGTGTAAAGGAATATTCCACAACATTTCCCCCTTTTTGTCTAAATAAAAAAAGAAAGGTTTTAACAGTAATACAGTAAAACTACATAATAAGAAAAATTATCAGGTAAAAATTACATTTACAATGTCCAGTACATTTGTATTTGGCAAATTTAGAGAAACTACCCCATTATCTATTCTATCTTAATCCAATGTTTTATACCTAAGCCATTTTTTGCCATAATTTTTATTACCATCCTAAAATTATTTTTTTAGATAAATAACTTAAGCTTTTATTTCTTAACCTTATAAACTTTAGATCTCTTATGTAAGTTTGTTTTCTGAATTTGGTAACAAAGAAAACTGTAAAACTGTAACTATCTGTCTCCAAATCCCCATCAGAGACCCAAAAAGGATAAACTATTACTTTAGTAAACAGGAAGTGCAGAGAAAGTAACTTCCAAAACTATAGAAATTACAGAGACATCTGGCTGCATGGACAGTCACCCAAAGGTCCATCTGTAATGTTGGAGGATCCATTTTTGGCCTACAGGCCTAGAATATCTGAAGACTTTTCTGTAAAGCAGGAATTTTGAAGGACTGTCATACCTTGTCTTGTCAAAGTTTGGCATTCACTTTCTTTTGTTCTGCTTGTCCAGTTTGGACAGCATACTGTCAGCAATCAAGGCAAGGGCAGCCCCTTGCCAAAATGGCTAACTTTTGCCATAAAGAAAGCAAACTCCAGGTAGAGGTTCTTCGATGTCCATCATCCTTTTTTGAAGTAAATTGGTGTTGTCGGGAGTAGATGTCTCACTGTCATGAAAAGTCTTATGTCCTTAAAACATCTTAAATGCCATATTTTGTAGGTCTTTGAAGTATTTGAACACCACCTATCTATCTAAAATATATCTCTGTTTGACCTTAAAAACATACTAACATGACTATAAGTTTGATTGTTATAGATTACTATTAACCTATTTTTTTTAATATCCTAAATAACTTTCAAGGACTAAAAATTTACATTACATTTTTAAATGAGCTGCAGAGATACAATATCTTAAACAAGCATAGAAACATATATACAGTATAACAAAAATAACCTTAAATTTGTATTAATATACAAAAATCCATACTAATGTAAAGTATTTGAGACTAGTGGTTTTTCAAAAGTAGACTCAACAATCCACCCTTTTATCCCATCATTTCTATACTATATTCCTCTTTCTCCCTTCAAAAAGAGGTCCCTGAATCTAATCTCCTTTGTTCAGCTTTTTCCCTGACCATGACCAGTAACAATTTCAACCAACCCCCAAATGATGACAAATATATATATATATATATCCCACTGAATGACCAAAAACCACCCACCCCACCTCTAGGGAATGTGGGTGTTGTGTTCTCTAGCCTACTTCCTGTTGTCTGTAGGCAATGTCATCTTTATGGAACCTGAGAAAATTGAGATAATGGTCAAGTTCTGGGAAAACTAGCCATAAATATTTGTTGTTCAGTCTCTGTGCAATAGGAAAGTGTGAGGCTTATTTGTAGTCCTGGCTAGAATAGTCTGAGAGGGTGGACCATCTCAATCAGCAGTCTTGATGATGTTCTGGATGCAGAACCCTAAGAAAACTGCTACAGAGGCATTCTGAGAGGCTGGATTACCTGGGACATCCATTTTCATTGGTGTCTGGTCCGCTTATAGTTTTTCTAGGTTTTTTTAATGTCTGTAGCCAGGATTTTTAGGGGGTCTCCCCCGATCAAAACTGATCTCAGCCAGTCTTGAATGAGTCCATAGCCTTTTGTTTTCTGTAGAAACAAAAGTATGACCTCTTCCTTAATGCAGCATATTTCCCAACTTTCATTCTGAAGCCATGACGTCTCTAAAGTATGTAGGCTGGTTTAATTCAGCAGTCCCTTCCACAATCTAGTGTCTCTCAGCAGGTGTTGTTCATTTATTGGCATTCAAAAAACTTAAAAGTCAACAAAGCAACATGCAGGACCCAGGCTGTGTACTTTTCGTCTTTATGTGGCTTATACTTTTCGTATTATTTTATTTTTTTGAAGACTTTATCATATTTGTAAACTATTTATTTGTTTTTTATGACTGTCTATATCCATTTTCTTTTCTATTTTAAGCCTACACACATTTTAAAACACTTTTTAACCTATTTAGAGAGTTTTTGGTCTGTACCTGTCTTTACTGAGCACCTGCAGCATTCTCTGACCACGTGAGACAAATCTTAAACTGCTGTGTCAGCTGCTGGCGTAGCTCAGCTTAGCTCATGGTGCTGGTGGCTGGCTGCAGCCTGCAGGCAGTCTGTACGCTGAGCCTACCAGACAGACTTCAGTCACCAGGAAGCTGCATTTAACTCCATGTTTTGAACTTCTTTTTAGCTTTCTCAGGCTTTGTGTGGATATACATGGCCTATGTTGAGTGCCATATGTAGACAGACTATTCTTTTTGGGCCGCCAGCTTGCAAAAAAAAAAAAAAAATGACATGGGGACTTATTATTCATTATGAATGCTTGGCCTTAGCTTAGGCTTGTTCTTAACTAGTTCATATAACTTACATTAACCCATATCTTTTAATCTATGGGTTTTTTACATGGCTTGGTTACCTTTACTCTGTACTGTCCACTCTGCTACTGCTCATCTGGCTGGTGACTCTGCCTTTGTTCTTCCCAGAGTTCTCTCTGTAAGCCCCTGATACACTTCTTACCTAGCTACTGGCCATCTAGCTTTTTATTAAACCAATCACAGTGACACATCCTTACACGGTGCAAAGGAATATGCCACAACAGTACGGGGCTGGCCCCAGAATGCCCGCGGCACACCGTTGTTGATACCTGCTTGCTCTCACCACAACAGCCCCACTTGCTAAGAATTGCTGCTCGTTCTATTTATCTACGACACCACGCCCCAAAACCACAGCTACCACCTGCACTAAGCCACCAATGCCCCTGCCCAAATGGCAGAAACAGGTTCTCTTTGATCTCTGGGCCTCCTTTACCAAAATGTACTGTTCTCGCTTCAGCTAGTGCTATCATTCTACAATAGATAGGGGTTCAGTACACGTCTGTGGCTGAGATTGCAAGGCCTGCTCTGCATCTGCAAACTGAGCTTGCATCCCTCCTGGGGTCCCTGGCCCCTCACTTCCTCTCCTCTCTCCTTGTCCATGCTGCTCTAGATTCCTTCACAAGGCTGTTGCCCTGGCTGTCCCTTCCATCAATGGCACTAGGTCTTTGTGTGACTTGTTGCTTTACTTTATTCATCCTGTGGTCAAATGTCCCTTTGTCATTATGGTCTTCCTACTCACCCACTGAGGTCGAGGTGTTTCTCCAATGCCTCTTCTGCTGGTCCTGCCCGGCACTAAGGTCATCAAGCTACAGTGTCCTTGTGACATCCCCTGACTATCTGCTTCCAGTGTCTGGCTCCCAGAGGTGCTCACTACACACTTATGGAATGAACACAATTGTCTAAGGCTCTCTGCCCTGCTCCGCCCCCACTTAGGACTCACTCAGGACACAGATGCTCCTGCCAGACTTGAGTCAGGCTGGCCTTCAAGTAACAAGCCCCTTCTAGTTCTCAGCCTCACGTGTGGCTACCAGCCCCCTCCTGCTAACCTCCAGGCATTCCATATCCTTGTCAGCAGTCAGCATCCTTGGCCTTTGTGTGTTCTGTGCCTCTGACCTGTCGTCTCCTGGAAGACAATTTACTCTTTGTATTTCCTTAGATTCCACCTCCCCTGGGAAGCTTTCCTGATCCCCTCATCAGATATGCTCACACTGCTTCCTCTGTGCTCACACTGCCTCCTCTGTGCTCACACTGCCCTCTCTGTGCTCATACTACTTCCTCTGTGCTCACACTACCTCCTCTGTGCTCACACTACTCCTCTGTGCTCACACTACCTCCTCTGTGCTCACACTACCTCCTCTGTGCTCACACTGCCTCCTCTGTGCCACACTGCCTCCTCTGTGCTCACACTATCCTCTCTGTGCTCACACTACCCCTCTGTGCTCACACTCCCTCCTCTGTGCTCACACTACCTACCTCCTCTGTGCTCACACACCCCCTCTGTGCTCACACCCCCTCCTCTGTGCTCACACACCTCCTCTGTGCTCACACCTCCTCTGTGCTCACACTACCTCCTCTGTGCTCACACTCTGTGCTCACACTGCCTCCTCTGTGCTCACACTACCTCCTCTGTGCTCACACTACCTCCTCTGTGCTCACACTGCCTCCTCTGTGCTCACACTACCTCCTCTGTGCTCACACTGCCTCCTCTGTGTTCACACTACCCCTCTGTGCTCACACTGCCCCTCTGTGCTCACACTACCTCCTCTGTGCTCACACTGCCTCCTCTGTGCTCACACTGCCTCCTCTGTGCTCACACTGCCTCCTCTGTGCTCACACTGCCTCCTCTGTGCTCACATGCCTCATCTGTGCTCACACTCCCTCCTCTGTGCTCACACTGCCTCCTCTGTGCTCACACTACCTCCTTGTGCTCACACTACCTCCTCTGTCACTACCTCCCGCCTCTGTGCTCACACTACCTCCTCTGTGCTTGCTCCTCATGCTCACACTACTCCTTGTGCTCACACTACCTCCTCTGTGCTCACACTACCTCCTCTTGCTCACACTGCCTCCTCTATGCCACACTACCTCCTCTATGCTCACACTACCTCCTCTGTGCTCACACTATCCTCTCTGTGCTCACACTACCTACCCCTCTGTGCTCACACTATCCTCTCTGTGCTCACACTGCCTCTCTGTGTTCACACTGCCTCCTCTGTGCTCACACTGCTCCTCTGTGCTCACACTACCTCCTCTGTGCTCACACTACCTCCTCTGTGCTCCAACTACCTCCTCTATGCTCACACTACCTCCTCTGTGCTCACAACTGCCTCTCTGCTTGCTCACACTCCCTTCCTCTGTGCTCACACTACTCCTCTGTGCTCACCACTCTCTCCTCTGCTGCTCACACTACCTCCTCTGTGCTCCTCCTGCTCACACTACCTCCTCTGTGCTCACACTACCTCCTCTGTGCTCACACTGCTACACTCCTCTGTGCTCACACTGCCTCCTCTGTGCTCACACTACCTCCTCTGTGCTCACACTGTGCTCACTAGTGCTAGCTCACACACTGGCTCTCCTCTGTGCTCACACTACCTCCTCTGTGCTCACACTGCCTCCTCTGTGCTCACACTCCCTCCTCTGTGCTCACACTACCAAGTCTTGTAATGCATACCAAGCTCTCCTTGCTGGTTTCCTTGACCTTAAGGCCCAAGTGGGCAGGAACCAGCCTCAGAGCCCAGGGCCCAGGGCTAAGCCAAGGCTTAAGCCAGGAGAGTTGCAAGAGTCAGTGGAGGGCTAACACCCTTGGGTTCCCTTCCCAGCTGCATGGCTCCTTTGGGACTCCCAACTCCCCTGGTCCTTCCAGCCCTATCACCATTCATGGAAGAACAGACTCAATGACGGGCACCCCAGCACCACCCCAGATGGATGCAGCTCAGTTCTATCACCATCTGTGGGAGAACAGAGTCAATGATTGACAGCACCCCAGCACCACCCCAGATGGACACAGCTCAGTGTCTCCTACTTCCGGATGATGGAGTGGAGTGTTAAAAAGATAAGAAGGATGAGGAGACAAGGAAGAAAGAAAAAACTGGTTTGCTCTGAAGATAAAATAAGCACCTGCTGCACAAGTCTGATAATTTGAGTCCATCCCAGAACCACCGAGGAAGAGGAGGACCGACCCCAGAAAGCCATACACTGACTTCCACAGTAGGCTGTGGCATGTGCACCTGATTATAATGAAGAAGCATTCATTTAAAAGCATTTCATTTACCTGGGTGTTGGTGGTGCACACCTTTAATCCCAGCACTCAGGAGGCAGAAACAGGCAGATCTCTGTGAGTTTGAGGCCAGCCTGGGCTACAGAGCGAGTTCCAGAGCAGCCAGGGTTACACAGAGAAACTCTGTCTCGAAAAACCAAACCAAACAAACAAAGCCCCCACACCTTTTTATTTAGTATACAAAACATGTGTATACAGTTTTGCAACACACAAGCAATGAGAACAGAGAGAACGCATTGAGTGGCCACCTACTGTATACCCGATGCTTCTATCTTAACTATCCCCTCCACAAATAGCTCCAGAAAGCAGATGTTATGATGGACTCATCTCACAGATGAAGAAACTGAGGCACGAAGAACTTAACTTGCCTATGTCACCCACACATGAAACAGGGGCTTGGGGTCTGCCGATTGGCTTCCAGGTTGTATCTGCTAACCATGACCTGTCACTAGACTAGGACAAGCCACCAGCTTGACCAATGCCAACAGATTCCTCCCCAACAAAGAAACAAGTAATGGTGAAAACAGAGGAGGGGATTCATCTGTGTGGAGGAGGAAGAGATAAGGGGTGTCCAGGACCCCGAGTCCATCATTGTCTTTGGGACCCTGACGTGAGCATTAAGAAGTTTAAGAAGAGGGAGAATTGGGGCAGGGCAGGAGGCTTGTGAGATAGTCACTCTGGGCAGGTGGCCTGGGCGGCCACGGTCTTAGTTCTGGTCCTGCAGGATGGTCCTGTAAAGAGTATTGCTGGCATCTCCCAAGGGGCACCGTGGTTCCCCCGAGATGCTCACTGGCACTCAGGTGCAGACTCTCACCACAGATGGCTCCATCACCTGGGTGTTTTGTCCCTCCTTTGGGGTGGTTTCAGTTCCTTGATATGAGGATGTTTATCAGTCTTATTGTTCCTGGAGTCCGAGATGACTCAGGAGAGTGACTCAGGAAGAAAGGTGGAGGAGGCAGACACCGAGCCGGAGAGGGACAGGGCTCTTCTTTAGCCTGTCTCACAAGTGCTCGTGCAAGCCCCCTGCATACAGAAACATGTCTCACAGACACCATGTGATCAGTCATCATGTGTCATGTGTATACACGTATATATACACCCAGAGTTCACAGGCATGGATCCCTACATAGCATGAGTTACATCATGCATGATTAACAGGCCACTAGAGACACACAGGCTCATGTGTCCTTGTCCACAATGCCTACATTAAAAAAAAATGCAGAACCTCCACCCACCCCATCACCCACACGTACAAGAAAGTGGCAATGTGCAGAGGGCCATGTATGCACATTTTTGTGTAAGAGCAATATTTATGAAGCACCTACCTTATGCCCTGTGCTATGCTAGGAGCTGAGAATAAAGCAGAGAGAGAAATGGAGGTCTAGCCTGTACACTCTTGCCTGTGAAAAGATGTATGGTGGCCAAATCCGAGAGAGCCCCCATTCCCCACGTTTCCTCTGCACTCAGAGCTGACTTTGCTGTGTATCAAGTGATCATGTCAACCCCACCATGTCGCATGCACACCCGTGAGCACGCACAGCCCTCTCTCAGAAGCTGTGTAGCACACCTGGCCCTGGGCAGGAGCGGGTGGCAGCTTGTACTATTCAGAGACCAGGACCATTTTGAGCCCTTCCCGTCACCCAAGGACCCTGAGCCTCCATCAATCTCCTAGGAGCAGCCAATGATCCTAGGCACGAGTGCCTAGTGCATTTCAGATAGGCCCAGGCCGTGTGTGCACAAGCGTGCACGCTGCTCAGTATCACCCCCCCCCCAGGGGCGCCTCCTCTCCCTACACTCTGCCATGGTTCACAGACACTGGCTCTCCTGAGAACGGGTGCCCGCAGGGAGGCGGGATGTGATGACTCTGCTTCCAGGCAGCTGTGGTGAGTTTCGGCAGAGACTCCCTTCCTCACAGAGGCCCTGGTTTACTGAAAGTACTGGCTACCGTGGTTTCCCCACATCAAAAAGGTCAAACTCTCACAAGAATATTTACTGAGAACTGTCAGTCAATCAACAAGCAGTTTCTGATAGCTGTTGCTCACAGGCTGGGGAGGGAGGCAGGCTGAACAAACCCAGGCCGAGTCCTACAGTAGGTCGGGGCCAGGACAGAGCTAACTGGAAGAGGAAAAGTGCCAGGCAGCTGGAATGGATGCCACCAGGAGACCGAAACAACCAAGTTCCTGGTCATAACCGAGATGTGCGATGAGGGTAATTGACAAGAAAGAAGCTCACCCTGTGACGCCGTGACTGACTCTCCATCATAGTCATCATTAAGGGAAGTTGGGGACACAGAGCCACATGGTGACAAGGCCAAAGCTCTGGTGCCTAGGACAGGGTGGCGGCCAGTTGAATGGGGTGGTGGTGTGACTTGCTGTTTCACCGAGCGAGCACCCACATTGTGCTGGGCTCCTTCTGGGGTTAATGAAGAAGCTCAGGCTTGGGAGACCAGAAGAGAGACATCTAACCAAGGCCCAGGAGCCTCCTGAAGGTGGTGACATTTGAGCTGAAAGGTGATGAGGTCATTCTCCCAGCCCACATGAACCATCTCCAGTTAGCAGGGTGTGTGTGTGTGTGTGTGTGTGTGCATCCATGTGCCAGGGTGCACATGTGGAAGCCAGAGAACAACTTGGTTCTCTCCTTCCACCTGTGGGTCCCAAGTTGGCAGGCTGGGCAGCAAGCGCCTTTACACGCTGGGCCACCTCGTCAGCCTCAGTTAGTGGAGTTCTTACAGGAGCCGGTGCTGCTAAGGCTTTGCAAGGACCCACTCATGGGAACCCTGGACGATCTTCTGGAGATGTCGTATAAATAGCCCCACAAGAAAGTCACCATGTCCACGACACCTGCTCTGTCCTGCCTGCCCACTCCTTTGTCTTGCAGTGTCTGAAGCAGGTGCAGAACCAGTCTGGGGGTGGTTTTAGGGGGTGCCCAGCCGTGGCGAGTAACTGTCAGTTTAGTTCTGGGTTTAATAAATTGTGAGTGTGGAAAGTGATCGGTTCCGCTAAAGCCCCGTCCACCCCCCACCCCCCCCACCACAGCCCGTCACACAATCCAAGTGTTGCCTGGGTTACCAACAATGGCAGCCAACCAATCAACAAACATTGGTGAGAATTTTTATGTCTTGGTCTGACCCAGGGATGAGCGGCTGGAGGGGCCCTTTTTCCATTTTATTTTGTTTTACTGAATACCTGTGCTAGCCTGGTCCTGGGCTAGGGGCTGGATGGAAGAAAGAATGAATCTCAGCCCTGGTATCAAGACGATTACTAAAAGATGAACAGAATCGTACTTTCTATTTGTTAAAAAACATTCCATTATTACAAGGGTGAACGAGCCTGGGGGGGGGCGCACGTCTGGGAGGCTGAGCCAGGGAGACCACAGCTCCGGGTCTCTGGGGTGAGCCCACCACTATTATTTTGCTAAATGGACAGAGTATCCAGCTGACCTCTGAATTCACATCTCTCGACTAGTGCGGCTCATCTGAGAAGTTTCTTCGTGTCTTGGCGGACAGTGGTTAATTCAAAACTTCACAATTGATCCAAGTGCAGAGATGGTCAGTGGGGTGCTGTCAAAAGTGGGACATCTGTGTTGTACCTCCTCTCGAGTGCAGGGACCGCTGAGAAGGATGGGTGGGGAAATCCTAAGAGCCAGAGGCTGGGGAGAACCGGTTGAACCTTGTCTTTCCAGCATGACAGGACCGCTGCTCTCTCGAGCTTGCAGCAGCTGTGGTGGGCTGCAGAGGACTGCACCAGCTCACACCAGTCAACAATCCAGCGTGGAGTGGGAAGGGGCTTGTGAGCCCCCAACCCTAGCTGAGGAGCTAGTGACAGCCTCGGAGGGAGGAGGAGGGAAGGAGGGAGGGAGGAGGGAGAGAGGGAGGGTCCGTTTTCTTCAAGGGTGTGGCCCCTGGGAGGTCAGCCATGCTCTCTCTGGTGCATGGCCCCACACCCACCAATGTCTGGGCAGCCCACAGTGGACTCCATGGGCTATTGAGAGAGAGAGAGAGAGAGAGAGAGAGAGAGAGAGAGAGAGAGAGAGAGAGAGAGAAGAACAGGAGAACATGAAGTTGAATAGGGGTCAGAGTGAAGAATAGTCCTGAGAGGAGTCAGGGGAAGGAGTTGAGGGTGAATATGATCAAAACACACTGTTTGTATGCATGTATGATATTCTCAAAAATTAATATGAATGCTATATTTTAAAAAGAAAGGCGCTACAGACCAGCCTAGGCTACACAGTGAGACCTTGCTTTAAGCAACAAAGCAAAATAATAATAATAATAATAATAATAATAAATAAAAATAATAATAAAAGAGGATGTGCACTTGGAGAGAATATTCTGTCCTGTTTTCAAAGGCTCGGAGGGAGAAATGGTGGAGACTGAGCCTGAAAAAATGTTTTGGTTGCTGGAAGTGGGTGGATGGTGGCGCATCTGGAGATTGTATTGTCCTGGAGTTATACAGTGATGGGAAGTTCATGGCAAATATACTAAAGCCTGCCGGACTACGTGTGTTGCATGTGAGTTTGTGTGCATGTGAGTGTGCATGTGCATTCATTCCTGCATATGTGTGTGTATGTGTGTGCATGTGAGTTTGTGTGCATGTGATGTGCATGTGCATTCATTCTTGCATATGTATGTGTGTGTGCACGTGAGTTTGTGTGCATGTGCATTCATTCCTGTGTGTGTGTGTGTGTGTGTGTGTGTGTGTGTGTGTGTGTGTGTACCTTGGATGCATGTGCACATGGAAGCCTGAGGTCAGTGTTGAGTCTCTATCATCCCTCTCCACTATTTACTTTGAGACAGTTTCTCACTGAGCCTGGAGCTCCCCAGTTCAGCTAAACTGGGTGGCCAGCAAGTACCAGGAAGCTTCCTGTCTCTGACTCCCCACAGCTGGATTTACAGGTGCCTGCCTCTGTATCCAGCTGTTTTGCATGGGTTCTGGGAACAGACCTCAGGTCTTCAAGCTCCTTCAGCCAGCACTTCACTGACTGAGGCATGTCCCCATCCCTGGAGTGTCTTTTTGTAATCGTTAAAATGGTACATTCTCTGCTACATGCATTCAGTCTTGATGAATGATAACTTCATGAGGCCCTGGGTTCCATCCTGTGGTGGCCAGGTTTATTGTTGTTCGTTTCATTGATTGATTTTTGTCAACGTGACACAAAGTACAGTTACTTGGGAAGAGGAAACCTCAGTTGAGGAATTGTCTCCATCAGATGGTCCTATGGGCATGTTTCTGCAGCATTTTCTTGTTTGAGACGGATGTGGGGTGGGAGGACCCAGCCTACTGTGGATGGTACTAGCTCGGGGCAGGTGGTCCTACCTTGCAAAAGAAAGCAGGCTAAGCAAGCCATGAGGAATAAGCCAATAAAAGTGTTTCTCCATGTCTTCTGCTTCAGTTCCTGCCTCCAGGTTCCTGCCCTGAGCTCCTTCCCTGGCTTCCCTGGTGATGAACTGTGATGTGGAAGTATAAGCCAAAAGTAGCCTTTTCCTCTCCAAGGTACTTTTGGCCAGTGTTTCAACATAGCAAACTAGCACAGATCCCCAGTAAACCCACCATGGTGGCATCTGTCCATTCTCCAGCACTCAGGAGGTGAAGGCGCCAGAAAAGAGGTCATCTTTGGCTACATAGGGAGCTTGAGGCTTCTATGGTCCTGAGAGAGAGAGAGAGAGAGAGAGAGAGAGAGAGAGAGAGAGAAGAAGAAGAAGAAGAAGAAGGAGGAGGAGGAGGAGGAGGAGGAGGAGGAGGAGGAGGAGGGAGGAGAGGGAGGGAGGGAAGGAGGGAGAAAGGAGAGGAGAGGAGAGAAGAGGAAGAGAGAAGAAAAAGGCCCATCATTGTTTCAATCAGCAGTCTTGTGGTTGCAAAGAACACAATTACTCTATGGGCATGTGCACATGTGTAGGTAGATGCTGGTGTTCAAGTGTGTGTGCATAGGTGCAGGTGTATGTGCACGCATGTCAGAGAACAGAGACAATATCAAGTGTCCTCAGTACTCCACTTTATTTGTTTGGCAGCATCTCTCACTGAACCTGGAGCTCATCCATTTGGCTAGGCTGGCTAGCCAGCAAGCCCCAGGGACCTGCCTGTCACTGCCCTCCACCCCCACCCCCACGCTGAGGTATCAGGCAGTGCCGCCATACCCGCATTACGTGGTGCTGGGGATGTGCAGTCTTCACGCTTGCCAGGCAAGCTCCTGACCCACCAGCCACTTCCCCAGGTCCAGAACTGGCTTTTCAGGCTGAGCTGTGAAGCACACCTGCAGTCCCAGGACTTGGGAGGCAGAAGCGAGAGGCTATTTCCAGCACAACCCAGGCCCCATAGCGAGACCTTGAACCGATCCGCGTGATAAAATAAAGTGCCTCTCCTGGCTCTTTGTTTTGAAAGTTTAAGGCCGTGGTTTCACTCATGGCTGGGCTAAGGGGATGAAGTAATTCCTTCAGTGCAGAAGGCATGGGTTCTGGGACGTGCTTCATTTGCACAGTCGGTAAGGCCTTCGTGGGAACAGAAGTGGTGGCGTGGGGTAATCAGAAGACTAAGCTTGTTGCCTACTAGCCCGTGGAGGCCACAGAAAGCACCTAGTGAGTCCAGTACTAGTTCTGGGAAAGCTCTCAATGGTCACCTCTACTTATGTGACTCCCTGTGCCGCCCATTGTACCAGGTGGTGAGGGGGGTCTCTGGCTGAGCATGAGTCACATGCTGTGCAGGAGAGGTGAGGGTGAGATCCAGTCCACAGAAACCTTGTGAACTGGGAGTCACAAGTTGATCCTCAAAGAGGCCGCTCTGCCATCAAGAGAACAGACTCTGACCTGATACCTAGGGTTCTGTGAAGCAGGAGGACTCTGGAGAAGTGGGGGTGCTGGGCAGAAGGAGATCCACCAGGGAGGCCAGGAGTCTGAAACTGCAGAATGTGGCAAGGTCACACACTAGCTAGGGTCTAAGAATTAACAGACCATGGAGTGGGAAGTGGTGAGCAGTGGAGAAGAGGGAAGACCTGACTGGAGATTGCTTCCTGTGTGCTCAGCCACCCACAGTGTCTGTGGTGTGTGTGTGTGTGTGTGTGTGTGTGTGTGTGTGTGTGTGTGTGTGTCCTTGTTATGTGTACATGTGTAGGTTCGAAGGCCAGAGGTCGACACTGAGTGTCTTTCAATGGCTCTGCACCAGGCTTTCTGAGACAGGATCTCTCTCCGAACCTGGAGCTCACTGACTCCTAAACTGGTTGCCAGTGGCCTCAGGATCTTCCTGTCACTGCTTCCCCCATTCTGGGATTGCAGGTGCATGGCACCATCTGGCTCTTTACATGGTCCTGAGGATCTGATCGCAGGTTCTCTGGCTTGTTTGGCAAACACTTTGCCCACTTCGATGTCTCCCAACCCCCAGCTCCACTTTTCCTGTTATTTGTCTCTAGATTGTTTTTTAATGTTTTATTTAACTAACTTTATTTTCCAAAGAAACCTTGTCTCCCCAAGACAGAACGCGGTCTTTACCACAAGCAGGAGGGAAGTGCAGACACCGGAACAGAAACCCACACTCACTGCTGTGAGTTGCTGTGCCACCCTGGTGGGCAATCAGCAGAGAAGGAGAAGTGACGGAGGGATCGGGGAGGGAAGCCCAGAACGCCACACTGAGTGGCACTGGAGAACATCCACTAGACAGGCAGCGTTGGGACCAGACAGTTTGGGTGAAAAACTACCATCCGTCAGACTCCACGATTCTGGACTTGGGATGCAGCAGTGTGGCCATAGTCGAAGACTGGGCAGTGCAGCCCACCTGAGACCCACTGAAAGAGGGCAGGGGTGGCGGGCGTCCATAATGTGTGGTCGTACACATGGCATGAGATCGTGGCATGTGCCAGCTAGGGCAGTGACATGGCTGAACCCTAGCTGTGCGAATGCCCAGCAGCTGCTGTGGGTGGCTCCGGAACAGGTTGGCACTGAAGAGAGATGGCAGGGACATCACTGGCTCTCTTATTCTCTCACAAGTCACAGGTGCCCTGCCGGTGGCACTGACTCTGCCAGACCAGGTTCAGAAAAGATTGTCACTGACTTGGTGGGGGAAGAGGAGCAGAAGAGAAGGGAGAGGAGGAAAGAAGGATGGAGGGAGTAAAAGAAGAAAGGAGAAGAAGAAAGAAAACAAAAGGAGTAGGAGGAACAGGAGGCGGCCTGGGGAGGCCGAGATGGACATCAGCCCCCAGTGGCTGAAGGGAGGAAGCAGAGCCCTGGCTTGGCATTGCAGTTTTTATTCTGACTGTAGCATCTGTTGCCTCCTTGCCAGTATGAACATGGGTTCCAGGAACTAGGGCATGCCCACCTTCGGAGTTCCTTGTTCTGCCGGCTACAGCACTAAAGACTGCTTAATCATTGCAAAAGAAGCTCTGGTATGAACACAAGCACACGGCTTGGGAATCGAGATGCGGGTTTTGATTCAGTGACTTGCTCAAGGACCTTCCCTTCTCCACTGCGCCGCATTTGCGACTGGCTTCCATCTCTACCCGGGTCTCTTCAGGATCACAATATGACTGGCCAAGCACGGTACGCCACACACAGAGCGGAAGGACGGTGTCAAAGGACCCTCTCACGACGCTTTTTCTGATTAGGAAGAACTGTCAGTGTGACCTGGGGTGTCCCATGATAACAAAGGACAGCTGTGTAGACTGACTTGCGCTGAGACGCCCAGCTGGAAGTCGAGGCAGGACCATGCCAAGGTGGGCACACAACACACAAGAGTAAGCCAGAGTAGCCAGGACCCGAGTTCATCCAAGAGGACACAGGGACAGGCTCAAGAGACAGCGTGCAAAGCAGCTAGCTGTTTGCCATCCAGATCATGAATTTAATAACATCAGAGAGGATCGTTCTCTGAGAGACTTGATCCGGGTCATCACGGCAGGAGCTGGGATGAAGGAACTGGACCTTTGAGGAGTTGGTGTTATGCAGTGGCGGCGTGTGTGTGTGTGTGTGTGTGTGTGTGTGTTGTGTGTGTGTGTGTAGGGTGGGGTGGGGATGGTGTGGTTCAGCAGTGGAGTACTTGCCTGTTGTGAGCCTCCACGTTCAACATCCCCAGCACTGCAAAGGAAAAACAGTGACGAGTCACTCTGCACATGCCCTGTGGAGAGAGGGGACATGTGCAGACACAGGGTGGTGCCTGTGGGGCACATTTTATTCTGGACTTGACTTGTTCTGTCCTTGATTCCCAAGGATGTCATTTTCTTGACCGTGATTTACTGCTTTACCTCCACACCATTCGGACGTACTCGATCGGACATCAAGAGTAAGCTTGGCCAATGCTTTCAAAGCGTTAAGTGTGCAAGAGCCATTGGAAGGGCTCACTGAAGCGATGTATTTAACTCTCATGAGACAGCCTCATGAGACAGTACCATTTACAAATGAAGATGTGAGCTCAGAGAGGTGGCAGACTGGCCCAGCGCCACACAGCTAGGTTTAGCGTTCTGCTGTTCCCCAGCGCAGGAGAATTGTGGGAGAAAAGCCGGCTCAGGTAAGCTGGGCTGAAGCCACTTGGTCGGCACTTGGGGAACCCCGGGACATAAACCGGTGCTGGGCCAATGCGGGCCACCAGGGGGCAGCAGGGACCAGGGCACCGCCCTTCCCTTCGCCCTTCCACCTTGGGCCTTCTGGATACAGTAGCCGCTGGCTGTTACTTGCTCCTGCCCCCATTTCTCCCGCGTTTCACCCCGGAGTGGTAACACACGCTGCCGTCGGTCCCACAAACACTGACGTCGCTTGAGCCCGCGTGTGACGTCACGGCAAGTCCGAGACGTCACGGGCACTTCAAACTCACAGAGCGCGGTAAGCCCGTGGTAGGGCAGAAACTTGCCATGACTTGGGGCGGTTTTGTTTTTTTTTTCTTCGGTTTTTATTTAATCATCTTCGTGGGAAAACCATGTCAGAAAGGTTTGAGAGGACATGCATGCTCCGCGGCCGCCCACGAGGCTGGAACCATAATGAGCCCAAAGCAGCGTTTCTTCCACCAAGTTAAAGCAGACGCGTTCATCACGGCTCCCTAAGCATCCAGGGGGGCTGCTGGGAAAATCCCAGCCTGCAGTAGGGGCTGCTGCGGCGCCCACCGCCTGCAGCCTCCCCCCCCCCCCCCATATGATACCAACCCTCGGGTCTTTTCTTCTTCCACCTTTCTAGCTAGTTCCCTCTAGGTGGAGGCCGTTGACAAAAACATACGGAAACAAAACTCAGAGGCTAATAAACAACTGTGTTCATTTTAAGTGACAATTTCAGCTCCTCCGTCTAACCAGTCACATTTCAAGGCACCCAACTAAGCAACGGGAAGCATTTCCTGTGTGGTTTGAATGTGGTGTGTCCCCCTTGGGAAACTTGGCTGGAGTTGAATCCCTTTGGAGAGGGATTAAAAGGAGGAAATTACTCACTGTGGTATTTAGAGGAGCCTTTGGTAGGAGATCAGGGTTAGGTAAACTCATTAGAGTAGGCCCTGACTGAATCATAGTGGCTGTACACAGAAACCAGACACATGCTCACACCAAAACATATACAAGCGTGCAACACACACAACACACACACACACACACACACACACACACACACACTTACTTCTGTGTTCTCCTATGGGACGCCCTGAATCACCTGAGGCCTCCATCATCAAAAAGACCATCTCTTGACTTCAGAACTGTGAACTGAAATAAACCTCTTTTCTTTATAACTCACTTGGTGTGTGGTATTGGATGACAGCACAGGAAACAGCCTCAGTTTCCATCTCAGCACACAGCTCTGTGGGTGGAGGCGCTGTACACAGTCACTTGTTTACAAGGTCCCTTCTTCAGATGGAACTTTGAGCCGTGTCCTGTTAGAATGGATAGAAACGTCCTCCCGCAGGCTCTGTGTTTTAACACTTGGTCCCCAGCTGGTGGCGCTGTTTTGGGAGGTGGTGGAGCCGTGTGGATACCCGACCTTTCTAGCAGAAAACGGGCCACCAGTGGGCCTGGAAGGGTCATTGAGGTGTGTACGAGCCCCACTGCAAGCTTGTTATTTTGCAGACAGAGCTGCTGTGGCCACCATGGGGGCCCGAACACGGTGAACCGTGAGCCCAAATAGGCCTCCCCTTCTGTAGGCTGCCTCTCTGGAGCTTGTCAGTTGAGAAATATAACTAGAACAAACATTTCTCTGTGTGTCCTGACTCTCTTCCTGGAAATATGAAGTAAAATTCTGATTTGTGCTCACGATCTGAGGAAAATATAACAAGTGCCCATCAGGGAGAAGTTGCCTGATCAATGGTTGGAGAATAGTATGAAGAACCAGGACGGCGGGCTGTGTGGTGGCACACGCCTTTAATCCCAGCACTCGGGAGGCAGAGCCAGGCGGATCTCTGTGAGTTCGAGGCCAGCCTGGGCTACCAAGTGAGCTCCAGGAAAGGCGCAAAGCTACGCAGAGAAACCCTGTCTCGAAAACCAACAAAACAAAACAAAAAAGAACCAGGACTAGGGACAGTTTGAACTCACAAAGTAGGCCTTAGCTATTTGAGTATGGGAGCCAGGAGGGCACAGGCTAGCCCGCTCTATGGTAAATGACTGTAGGCAGGAGGACCTCCATGAGGCCAGGAAACCTCAGGGCGGAGAACCCAGTGCCTAAAGCATTCACCGTCCACTCTAGCACCAAGAGATGGGAAGGGTGCTAATGGAGCCAGCACTGCCACATAGGTCTTAGCAGCTTCCTGGGTTTGCAAATGAGGAGAGCTGCTGCAGGCAGTATAAGGGAGGTGGCAGAGGGCCAGTGGGCTACCCTGGGCTAACCAGAGACCAGAGCTTGAAGTCAAGTGCCAGACCATGAGGCTGCTTTGAGACAGGGTCTCACTACAAAGCCCTGGGCCAGCCTCAAACTCTCCAGCTCCCGGCTACTGGGATCAAGACATGCACCGTCATGTCCAGCTGAAGGAGTTTTTAAGAGGTACTTCACAGAGGAAGTTCCAAGGGTGGGCCGCTAACAATTTCCTGGACAGTCAGCTTATTCCCGGTGGGAGTCATTTCCCTCCGGATGCAAATATGAGCAATGGGATTTTAACCTCAGACTCCTGCTTCTGCCAGGAGGGAGGGAACCCCACAGGAGGTATACCTGGAGCTCCATTTCCCTCTGGCCTGGGTGTGGTATTATTCTGGGAGCTGAATAGTAGTGCACACCTAGTAACCCCAGCACTCTGGAAGATGTGAGTTGGAGGCTAGTCTGATTCAGCGTGAGACCTTATCTTTAAAAACATTGTGCTGAGATGTGGAAGACTGAGCTTGGCTTCTCCTGGACCACCCTTGGCAGGCAGAACTAGGTACACTCTGTATCCAGTTGCACACTGCCCCCACCATGCCAGGACCCTAATCTCTGATGCTGTGACCTCACCAGATCCTTGTGCCTCAAACTTTGGACAGAGCCACCTGCTGCCCAACGTGTGCTGAGTTCTTCCTGCTGTTTGTAGACCACGGGCTCATCTCAGACGTGGCCTTCTCTAAGCCTCCTCCAGTGACCTGTCTGTCTTTCCTGTCTCCACTGACCCGGCCAGGTTCCCACCCCACCACTCCTCTGCCTAACCTGGGGGGGGGGCGGGCGGGAGGGACACCGACGCCAGTGCTGTGCCACTTTCAGTACACAGCAGCCAGGGTCACATCCTCTGTGCTAAGAAGCATCCAACATATTCCACACTCTGCCTAAAGGTGAGAAACAGAGGAGGACCCCAGCCCCTGGAAACAGTCCCCACTAAAGACAGTGGGAGCTGGAGAAAGGTGCCTGGCTCTCCCACCCCCACCCCCAGCAGGCACACCCCGGCACAAGCTGTGGCAGCCGGGGCTGGAGGGTGAGGGTGAGGACGGAGCAAGTCACCCCTTAAACCAACTGCTGGAACCCTGTCTCATGCTCCCGCAGACTGCACATTTCAGCTGATTTGCTAGGCTGCCAGGAGGCCTGGTGAGCTGCTGTAAAAACTGCTGTGGCCCAGAGAAAGTGTGTGTGGTGTGTGTTGTGTGTGTGTGTGTGTGTGTGTGTGTTGTGCTGCGCGCTGATGCATGTGTGTATAATAAAAGAGAACTGACAAGCTAGAGTCTTTATTATGTAAAGCTCCACGTGGCCTGGCCTGCCCTCCTCACAAACACGATTAGCAGTCGCAAAGGTAGACACACAGACGCTGCTCAGTCTGGCCCATGTTTCCAGAACGCAGTCAGACTGCAGCCCGTCGCCTGCTGCCCCCACCACTCGGCCACCAACCACAAACAGCCTCCTTTCCCTTGTGGTCTCGCCTTGACTGCCAGCAGTGGTGTCCACTGGGACCCACCACGGGGCAGTTGCATCTGTTTGGGGGAATCTCCACTTCCACATTCCAGGAGCCCTGGCTGCAGGTCACGTGTGGCAACCGGCAGTGACTGTGGCTACTTGAGAAACATCTGTAGCCCTGTTGCTCTGAGTCAGCTGGGCGGCGGATTCTGCCTCCAGCCTCAACCCGCAGTAGCTGTTCAGTGAATGGCCACCTTGGGGCCCATTCTTACTGGCCTCCCTGAACCAACAATTTCCACCCAATTTTTAGGGCCTCCCAAGTCACCGCCAGCAGCTGTGTCTAGGCTCCGCTTCCAGCTCAAGGAGAGTGAAGCAGCTATGCCAGGGCCGCTGTGAGCCCTGCGGCAACAGATCTCTATGGTAGGGGGGAAAATGGCCTGAGCAGGTAGGCCAGCAACAGCTGGGAGAGCAGAGGTTTAGGACCCTCAACACTGTTGTGAGACATAGCACACCGAGCCCTTGTGAGTCCCTTGTGAGAGGAGAGCCCCGGCCAGTGGTGGGAGCAGCCAGGCTCCGAGCCCAGGTCAGGCTAAGTTCACATCTTCAATTCACCATTCTCTGGATTCCTGGGAAGCCTGCCAGCTAGCTGGCTGTCTCCCGGAAGGCACATCCCTGGCTTGGATGAACCCTGGCCCCGTGCAGACCTCAGCGACGCCATTCACCCTCGCTCACCTAAGAAAACGCCATGCCCAGGAGCCGGCAGACACCTCGGTGGTCTGGCTGGAAAAAGGAGCGTGACCAGGGTCTTGCCCTCACTGACAAGTTTGAAGGTGTCCTGGGTGCTGGGGTGAGGCTGGCGTCTGGTGGCATCTCCCCAGGACAGGGTTCTAAAGCCCCTGAGAGGCTCCCTGGGACGGTGACCTGTCCCCGCAACAGCAGCCACAGCAGGGGCTAGCAACCACGTGGATCTGGCCACCTTCCTCCTGGCTGTGTGCTGCTTGAGGTGCCACAGATGGTGCAGGTGAGGACGAGTAGACAATGCCAAGGCCCAAGTCATCCCCGAAGGGCTTGGGCACTGGATCCGCAGCAGGAGGGGCCTTCAGCCTGTCACCTCCTTTGAGTCCAGTTCCAGGCCAAGGCATTCTGGTGCTGCTGGGTGGGACTGAGTTCAGAGGTTGGGTCGGCAACTCCATGTCCAGTCCGAAGGTGAATAAGGGGCATGGGGGTGAGGGACTGGTTAGGAACAGGGTTCTGGAACGGCTTGTAGCCTCCTGCCCACTGTCAGTCCCGGGTCCTGCGTGTCTGCACAGACCTCCACTTGCTGCCGAGCAGGCTAGAGAAAGCCTTGTAACCGGCATGCCGCTGGGCCCAAAGCAAGTGCCGGGAGTCCTGAGGTGCACCTGCTTCACTGCCTGCGCAAACTCCCGGTAGCCACTAGTAGGGGCTGGGGCAGGGCTAGCTGCCCCATGCTGCAGGACACTCAGGTGAAGGATCTGCTCCCAGCTGTCCCTTGGTGCACAGTGGGCTGGAAGAAGGGGGTCAGCTGGGCGTGGAGGTCCCCTTCTTCCAGGTGGCCAGCCTGCTGCTGTTCGGAGGCCAGCTCTCCAGGAGGTGGGGGCTGGCTACAGAAGTCACTAAAAACTACGGTAGGCAGGATTGTCTGTGACGACAAGTGCACCTGTGTGCAGGGCCGGGTCACTGCACCGTGGGCTGGCTGCCCGAAGGAGGCCCAGTGTGAAGACTGCCCCGTGGCCTGGCATGTGGCCTCCTTGGACCCCATGGGAAGCGGTCGCAGGCCACAGAAGCTTGCCCACTTTCTGAAGGCAGAGGGAGCATGACTGCCCCAGACTGGCTGGCCAATGACCCCATCCTCAGCCTCCAGCAAGTCTGAAAAACAGGTTCTCAGTGAGCCGGGCCATGATGTCTGCCTGACCCTCCTGGAAGCCACCTGCACTGTTCTCAGGTAACACGCTCACGTCCCCCTTGGCCATCTCCTCTTCTTCCTCCTCGGTCTCTACTGGGGCCTCAAACAGCCCCATACAGCGTATCACACTGACATTGACATTCTCTGGCCAGAGGACGGTCTTGCTGACCTCCACAGGACGCCAGGCTGCCTTCTCAGGACTCTGGAGAGGCCCTTGGCAGCCTTCGGGGACTCTGCCTCCTTCTTCACGCCATGCTCCAGCAAGCAGGGCAGCAGCTTGGCCAGACAAGTCTTCCAGCGTCTGCAGAAATAAAACTTAGGTTCAGTTTCGCCACACTCGAAAAACTCCTACTCGTGGAATAAAACCTGCATGGGATCACCCTGTATTGATATTGGGGTTATAGACACGACTTCTGACTTTATAGTCAATACCCAGTCTGTTTTCACTGCAGCCACCCACAATTACCTCCTGCCACCCTTAGAAAAAAGGCCACTGTGTGGATGGCAGAGAGGGAGAAATGACCCCGCTATCAGCCAGGTAACTACCACACTTCCCAAATCCACAAAAGCTACAACCCAAGTTCAAGTTCAGATACATACGGGCACTTGGTTGACTCGCGGCTTCGGGTCTGCTTTTCCCACAGGGGCACCTAAAACAGAGAGTCAATGAGAGAGGAGGGTGCTGCCTGCCAGTCCAACCCAGCTACAGAAGGTTCGATATCTTCACGGACAGCCAACTGTCCCTGGACAGCTGAGGTCCACACAGACCCCACAGAGCTCTGGGAGCTTTAACCCCTCACCCCCACCCCAAATGAATGAAAGTGCACTGGCATGGCAAATGGTTTCAGACACTCTGGCTCCCCTGTCCCATCCTTGACTCTGACCTGGCCATAGTACTCGCTGCGACCAGCACAACATGGCAGAAATAATATTGGGCCCACATGGACAAGGGTGTGGGCTTCACTACTGTCCACTGTGTGGTGTCTTAGCACTCAAGCACTACCTCCTTGGCTCTGGAGTCCCCGTGGTTTGCTCCTTGCCCCCACCCTACCCATGGCTGGGAGTCCCACCACGGAACACTCGCATCCTCCTACCTGTGAGTCCTGAATGATGATGGCCACCAGGGACTGCACGCTGGGGTGGGAATCTGGTCCCACCACGCCTTCTTAATCCTGAGGGTGGAAAGGAAGTGGGTCGGTCTCTGAATGAACAGTGGCCAAGGTGCTCTTGCAAGCATCCTGGCAAGCACTCCTCCCAGGGCACGGGGCCACACAGACTCCATTTTGGATACGGAACGACAGTCTTGGTCCTAACCTGCTGAGGATGATTTCTTCTATCACCGTGGCCATTCTAACTGGGGAGAGGGGCCCAGGGAGCGTGTGCTGTCAGAGCTGCTCTGAAGGCTCACACTATGGCAGTCTCTGTAGCAGCAAAGACCCAGGCTACACAGCAAGGATCCCGCTCCCCCAACAGTCGCTTCTTGGGCAGCAGGAGCATTTGCCATGCTGCGTTAACAGCCCGAGAGGCCAGGAGCCATGGAGAAGTAGGCTCTCCTTCTCTTCCTGGACTGCCTGGCACCAGTGGCTCTCTCTCCACCATCTTCCCACAGTATCTGCTGAGCACCTACTATGCATCCATCCCTGTGCCAGGCCAGGGCCACAGGGATCAAGGTAGACAAAGACCAGGCAAAGCCCCTGTGGGTCGCTTTGAGAGAAACAAGAAGCCTACGCAGACACGGTCACATGGTGCTCGTTCACCACGAGCAAAGACACAGCCAGGCATGGTGATTGGGTATCGTCCCAGCCACTCAAGAGAGCTGGGCAGGAAGAGTCAAGAGTTCAAGGCCCTCTTGGGCTGAAGTGAGTTCGAGACCAGCCTGGACAACTTCTTAAGACCTTGTCTTGAGGCAAAAACTAAGTAGAAGGCCAGGGTGGAGATCAGGAATAGAGTGGGATGTGTGAGGCCCTGGGTTCCAAAACATTTAAAAAATAAAAACATAACAGTGTAGAGGTGTAGAGAGGAAAATGGGAGAGAGAAGCCGGCCTGGAAGTGTCAGGAATAGCCCAGGAAAAGTCAAGAGACAGAACTTTCAGGGTGGGGACATGGCCAAGAACATGTCATGTGCCTCTGAGAGCTGCAGGCCGCTGCGTGCAGTGCAGCCAACTATTATTTTATGTGTGTTCCTTTTGTTTCTGCTGCATTTGTTTAACTCTGTGAAGCTTGTTACTGTGTCTGTCTAAAACACCTGATGGTCTAATAAAGAACTGGCCAATAGCAAGGCAGGAGAAAGGATAGGCGGGGCTGGGAGGCAGAGAGAATAGATAGAAGAGAAATGAAGAAATCGAGAGAAGGAGAGGACTCCAGGGACCAGCACCCAGCTACATAGCAAGCCATGGAGTAAGAAACAAAGTATACAGGAATAGAAAAGAAAAGCCCAGAGGCAAAATTAGTGGGGATAATTTAAGGAAAGCTGGCAAACACTAAGTCAAGCTAAGGCCAGGCATTCATAATTAAGTATAAGCCTCTATGTGTGATTTATTTGGGAGCTGGTGGCAGCCCCCCCCCCAAAAAAAAGCAAAAGCCTCCAACAATAGTGCAGGGTCATGGGGTGGAGGAAGGGAAGGGCAACAAGGTAGAGAAACTGAGGCTCAGAGCAGCAGTGCCTAGTTCAGGGTGACTTGGGCATGAAAGGCAAGTCACAGAGAGGACCTGGCATTCCCCGAAGACTCAGCCAATGTGGGCAGCTCCCTGGTACCAATCTCAGTTACTTCTAATCTCATTTCACGAAGAACATGGCCCTAGGCCTAAGATTCCAAGGCAGAACTCACCAGAAATAGATCTTGCCCATCTCCCAGCTCTGCCCAGGCTCCCTGGAGGTTTTGGTCTCAAAGTCACTCTGAGCCTACAGAAGAGCTCAGGTTCTGGGCAGCTCGCCAGCCACCAACAGCAAGCACTATCACTAGGCCTCACTCACATCCTACTACATTCACACCATCTGCTCAAATTCCTCTGCTCCCACCCCAGGCCCAATGCTGTGAGTACCGAGAGGGGCCAGAGACAGCTCCATTTCCTTTATGTCAAAGAAAGATTCCCCCAGCCCCAGCCAGTTCTTTCCCTCCAGAGCACCCACCATCACTACCCACCCCTCCTCCCCCGGCTCTCTCCACCAGAGCACATCACTGTGAAAAACCACCCAGCCACTGGTGACCTGCCCTGAGAGGCAGACTTTGGACCGGGGACCCTGCCATCCTTGTGTCTGGCAGCACAGTGGCCATTGCGTGACGGTGTATTATGGCAGCCAGGACAGATAAGCAGGATACCCAGACCTGCACACCAGAAGGGCCAGCTTGAGGCGCCAGCCAAAGCAGAAACTCACTTGATGATGCTGACGTAGCACAACAGGCAGAAGAAGAAGATGCAGGCGCAGGAGATGCCGACCCCCAGTGGGAGGCGCTGCTCCAGGGGCAGGGGGAAGTCTGCAAGGTGAAGGACAGCCATGAGCCGGAAGCCCGCCCTGGGCCGTGTGCAGTCTGCCTCCACTCACTTGGGGTTCCCCTGGGACCCTCAGTTACCTGGCTGCAGGCAGCCCCCTCAACTCTTCCTCAACTCTTCCTCTTACACCCACGTCCTCACTGTCCCCCATCCAAGTCCAGATGACTACAGCCGGAAAGCTGTTGCTCTTGGCTTCCCAAAGCTCAGAGGTCAAGCTCACTGACATGTGGGAGGGCCTCAGTTCAAAGCCTGTCTCTATCAAGTCCTCAATGAGCAGCCCCCGGGGTGGGCAAGTTGGTGATTCCCTTGGGGGTTCTTATCTGCTCAGTGGGCTTAGAAACATCCTTTTCTCACAGGCTATGAAGGCCATGGGATTTAAAAGGCCACACACTCAGCGTGAGCACAGGCTCTCTTGTTCACTGACTCTGAGAAGATGTCTCTGGCACCGTCTCCCACCATCTCCTCCACTCTGCCTCCCTTCCTTCCTGGCACCTGCCATCATCTGGCTCTCCCTGGTTTCTTGCTTACATTTTGTTTTTTCATCAGTTTTTAATCTTTTGTTCATGACGTGTGTGTGTTAGGGTCTGAGTGCAGGAGTGTGTGAGCCACGGCACACGTATGTCAGTCCTGGCCTTTCACATTGTTGGAGATGGGTCTGTTTTCACCGCCGTCTACACAGGCCCTGGCCACCAGCTCCTGAGGTCTGCTGTCTCCTAATTCCCATCAGGATTACACACACACACACACACACACACACACACACACACACACACACACACACACAGCACTGCACTGCGCCAGGCTTGTACAAGGGTTCTGGGACTCAGGCTCAGTCCTCTCACTCGCGTGGCACAGAACCATCGCCTGTTTGTGACGCACGTCAGCTCTGCTGCACTGCTGGAACCCAAGCTCCTTCAGTCACAGCGGGTCAGTGTTGGCTGGGAAAACGTGTGCCATCTATTGTGCCCACTCTGTACAAGCTCTCCCGCCCCCTCAGCAGTACCACTGTGCCAGCCTCCTCACCTTCCCAGCCCTGACTGTGCAGCCCCTTGTGCTGGATACAAGGACTCGGGCCGACACTGTTTCACAATGGACTAAACAGTGACCACCATGGAATTGGGCCTATTTGCTTCCACAGCCCCTGACCACTATACCACATCCATGGGGGTTGTACGGTTAGAGGCATTCCAGGACTGAAAACCCTGAGGGTCAGGAAGAGGGAATTCAGGACTAGAGACACACATGGTTATAGAGACCCTCACAGCCAGGGCGTTGATACTCACGGTTGTACATGATGATGCTAGGACTCCATTCACTCCAGCTCTGGCCACTGAAGCTCGGCCAAGACCCTCACCCGCCCTGTAGTTCACCCCCGACTTCAGGTCATGGTTGGAGAGCAGCCTGGGTTCCATGTAGGTCACGTTATGGATTATGAACTGTCAGTAGAGAAGGGCGTATGACGGACAGCTGGCGGGGATGTGTGCTGGTTCCCAGCCTGACTGCTGTCCTGAAGGACCCCTCCAAGCTGGGCATGTGACCATTCCACATCGCTGCCACCACAGAATGAAATAGAGGGGACCAGCCCTCCCCTGGCTCCTCCCAGGATTAGCCGTGATAGCAACCATTATCCGGACAAATGGATTAAACTGAGTTTGAACACACTGTAAACTAAGGCTAAACCAAATGACCTTGAGTAAGTGACCTCGGCAGGGTCACGCCTTGGTTTCTGGAGGTCATCCCACTGCTGGGAATGCTAGGAAGGAGAGGTAGGAGGACGTGGGTGGCAGGCAATGCCCCCCACCTGCTCTGAAGCAGGGACTACCTGATGACACCTTCTTGTGCAGGAAATGTTTTGGATTATTTATTTGTTGTTGTTGTTTGAAAGGTCTACGTAGCCCGAGCTAGTCTAGAACTCCCCACCCCCTCCTCAGTCTCCTGAGAGCTGTGGTTACAGGCATGTGCCACCACACCCAGCTCAACTCTACTATTAGACATCAATGTGTGTTCGGCCAGGAGCTGTGATGCTACCAGGTGCAGAAGACAGGTCACCATGAATGGCACAGAAAAGCGTGCAAAAGTGACCGGGAGTATGCCCAGCCTGAAGTGACCACTCTCCTCCAATAACCTCGTGTGTCCCCTTCTGGGAAGCAGGTGTGGCTCAAAGCCCTTCACTAACAGTTCAGAGGGTAGGGAGAGGTCCGTCCTCTTCCCGACACTACGGTCTGGATCCAGAATGTTTCCTGGGGTCCACGTGGTAGCTTGGTCCCTGGAGTGGAGCTACTGCGAGAGTGGCATCTAGTGTGAGGAAGGTGGTCACGGGCATGTTCTTAGGAGACTTTAGGACAGTGGGTGCAGGCTTGTGTGCGCCTCTGCCTCCTGGCCACCGTGAGGGCGTGGCTTTGCTCCACCCTGGCCACAGTGGCTTCAACACTAGCCCAGAGTGATGGGGCCACGTGACCACAGACTGATCTCTAGGAAATGGTGCACTCAATAAACCTTGCTCGTAAAGCTGATTATCTCAGTACTTTATCTTAGTGATAGAAAACGGGCCAACGCAGCTACACACTGAAAATGGAGGACCAGGAAGGGGAAAGACGAGCCTGGGGCAGAGCCTGGCAAGGCGTGAGCTCTCTCGTTCACTGTCTAACCCACAGCACCTCCCAAGCTCCCTACTCCAAAGATGGAGCCTTCCTTCCCAGCCCCGTCCCTAGGCAACAGCAGGACCCATGGCACCACTTACTTCCTCGGGGTTGTCCACTCTGGAGATGTTGACCATGTAGATGAGCTCCTTGTAAGGTGTTCTTCGATGGGTACGGGTTGCTCCATGTCAGCAGCCATGCATTGGAGACATTGGTGTGGACTGTGAGGTTGTCTGGAGCCAGGGGCTTCACTGGGGAGAAAGGGTGCCTGCGTGAGGGGCTTGAGCCCCGAGATCTATTTTTGCTTTAATGTTCCGACTAACAACTTCATCTCGTTTCTTTCCGAGGGGAGGCTGGCCTCCAGCGCCTGACCCCTTCCTGACTCCTGAGTGCTGAGATTACGGGAGCTAGTTTCGTCACTTCTTACGTCGCCACATCCGTGAAACCACAGCTGTCGCGTGTATGTTCAAGTCAATGCGAAAATGACTTTAAACTCATTCATGGGTCAATTCTAATCTAATAACTTTGGGCCCCCAGTGGTCTGAGCAGCAGTTTAACACAGACAGAAAGCCCTGCGATCTGGAGATGTGCTCTTCAATTCTGCCCCTGGTACTGAGACGCTGTGTGACTAAGGCAGGCTGCCTGCCTGCTCTGTTCTACAAGAAGAGGCACTCAATCTCTTTTGCAAGGTGAGGTTCCCATAAGTCATGTCACCCAGGTCACCCAGCAGCAAATTCTTGCTTTGGATTCCTGTTTCAACTACGCCTGCGTGGAGATGTGCGGCTCAGCGGCAGAGCGTTGCCTAGCACTGTGAAGTCCTGGGTTCCGTCCTCAGTGATACAGATAAAACTACGTGGACAAGCTCATGCTAAGGATTGCTGCAGACCTTCCATAGTCAAGGCTGTATGACAAACCAGCAGCTGACCTCCTGCCCAGTGTGCACCCCACCACCCTGCACATGGCACCCAGCCAGCCAGCCAGGCCTTACTTACCATTGCTGCTGGGCCTGAAGGAGCCATACCACAGCAATCGCCCCTTAGTCTTTAGGACCATCTGTAGATGTCTGTCTGGACTGGTCATCTGTGGACATGTGCACACACATGTGGTGCTGGCCTGTTCTCTGGATGCATGTGGTTTCTGCAGACACAGCTGAATTAGGGAACTTCCCATGGTCACCAGCTTCCCACCCACCTGCAGGAAGACCTAAGCAGCCAGGACCGGCTGGCACCTGACTTGGGTTAGCATCTTGCTGCCACAGCCCTGTCCCACCTCATTCTGGACACTCCCCTGTTGCTCTGGCTATAGACCTCAGTCCCAGGCCTTAGCTTGAGAACATTAAGAAATTCAAGGTGTCCCAGCATCCTCGGTCTACAGTGGACTGTGCTAAGCCCCAGCACACCTCCCACACTGTCCTGTACACACCAGCAAATTCTGCCAACAGGCTACCTACATCTCATGGGCAGGGGGAAAGGCCAGACAGGAAATTGAAGGCTTTTGAAGACAATATAGTTGCTGTCAACACAACAAATTGCTGATTCAGCCCAAAGCAGCCACAGACAAGATGCACATTAATGAGGTGTTGCATGCTAATAAAACTTTATTCATAAAAACAGCAGTCTGCCTGCTCTGGTAGCATACGCCTTTAATTCCAGCATAGGCAGAGGTAGGCAGCTCTCGGTGAGTCTGAGCCCAGGATGGTCTACATAGTGAGTTCCAGGAGAGCCAGGGCTACACAGAGAGATCCTGTCTCAAAATCAAACAAACAAACCAAAAAGATAAGGAGTGGCCAACTGACCTGAGGTCCATAGTTTGCCAGTGTCTGGTCTGAGCCAGTGGACAAAAAGCACAGCTCACTTGTCTTAAGGCAACAGGAGGGTGGAGGGTCATCCCGTAGGCATTAGGGCTGTGACTGTGTCTTTGGAAGTACTAGGTCTGTGGACTTAGTTTGTCCTAGGCACAATGTTCACAGGCACCTGGGTGCTAGGGAATGGTCCAGAACAAGCCTGGACACAATGCTTGTACACCCTGCCATCTACCCTCACGACAAACTCTACCAAGTCCTGCTCCAGGGCTAAGTGTACTCAGGGATCACCAGACTTCCATGGTTCTCTCTGCCTAACATGTGGAACCCTGGGGATTCAGCACAAGCCATTAGGCTTTTCAGCTGAGCCATCCTGCCAACCTCATTTGTGATTTTTTTTGAGACAGGCTCTAGCTCTAGCCCTTGCTAACATTCAGGTGCAAAGAAGTGCTGGTCTAGTCGAATATTCCAGCCACATGGTCCAGTGACAGTGGACCAGAGTCCCTCAGTGTCCTGTACCCTGTGGGTGGGGTGGGGGTGGGGTGTGGGCAACTGAGCTCAGGATCATCCCTCAGAAAGCACTCCACCCCTGAGCTACATCCTCAGCCCTTTGCCATGTTTAATTTTGCGACAGGATCTCACTAAGTTGCCCAGGTGGGCCTTGAACTTGTGACCCTCCTACCTCAGCCTCCCAAGTTGCTCGGCTATAGGTCTGCACCACCAAGCTCCAAGCTCAGCTACATTGTTATCACACAGGATCCCTCATCCCAGACTCGGCTCCACCTCAGACACCACCCCGTAAGTTGTCACACAGCACAACACATCCTGGCGCCTGCCTAGAGCAGCAAAGGCCTGGGCAGACCTCTGGCACCGTCTCCCTACTCTCCTTACTCAGAGAACTCGAAGTCCAGCCAGTACAACAGGTGGAGCTGAGATCTGCAGTCGACAGCGCTATCCAGCGGCCACTCACAGGTGGAATTGCGGATGTAGTCCGAGAAGCAGGTGGGCTGACCCAGGAGCTTAATGCCCCCTGCAAAGACAAGATGGCCTGAGTGGTGGAATCATGGCAAGGGCCTTCCACCACCAAGGTAAGAGGAGGCCAGTGCAAACAGGACCAAGAACTCATGCCTGCGTGCATGCTTCTGAGGTGGAGTGGGGTGTGTGTGTGACACACACACACACACACACACACACACACACACACACACACAACACCGCGCGCCACTCCACCTCAGAAACACCCACAGAGGAAGAGGTGGTGTCCTGTAGAGCTGCCGCCCACTCCCCACATCTCCTTCCCTTACCCCTTATCCACTGAGGCAAGAGGGTGGCCCTGCTCTGTGCCGCTCAGGCTCTTGTCCGTTGGTGTCTAAGATGCTTAGTCAACAGAAGAGACTGAAGGAGGGCAGGAGGAGGGGACAGGCACTTATCTGTCAGCTCCCTGCCAATAATTCAGAGACCAGGGGGCTGCGGTACAGCCAGCGATTGTGGGGGTTTGCTAACTATGGGGTACTCTGACTAGTATCTGGGAGCCTCAGGAGCTTTCTGACCCAGGCCCCTTCATGGCCACGTTCCAGACAGTCACAATGTACATGCCAGTAGGTGTGGCCTGCCATGGAGCAAGTGCCCACACAGCAAACAAAACTCTGACCTTCTGACCCACGCCTCCACTCACAGCTGCTCTGGCCTTGCCATCACACAGAACAGTCTGCCCTTGTCTGGGCTTGGGGCAGAATTTGTGAGTCCATTTGTTTTTTGGGTTTTTTTTTTCTTACCGTGTCTCTATAGTTACCTCAGGCTGGCCTAAGCCTTATTATGTAGCCCAAGCTGGCCTCAAACTCAAAATCCTCCTGCTCAGTCTCCCAAGTGCTGAGCTGACAGGTGTAAGCCACACCTGGCCACAGGGGTGAAAAACCTTGAAGTCAGTTCCCATGTGTCCTCACAGCGACCTCTAGGTCGATCCAGAATCCTCTTTTCTTCCCAGACCTCCCCTCCACCCTGGTCTTCACTGGACTGCCAAGTCCTCAGTTCAGGTCCTCCCAGCTCCTCTGACTCAGTGGCCCTGTAACATGTGTGTGCCATCCTCCACACATATGCCAGGTAGGCTCTGCCGGGGCCTCACCAGAGACACACCTGCAGACACCGGCATGCCGTCCCCTGCCTTCCTTCAAGTTGGACCCACTGTCCCTTGAGAGAACATCCTTGAGCACCCCGCTTTAAACTGCATTTCCCCGTCTCCACCCGGCCCTCAGGCCTCCTGACTCAGCTCTGAGTTTTCTCACCATCTTTTGATGACCTCTGCCCATATAACTCCAAGTATTTCCTACACATCTCCAGGACAACCTCAATTTTCAATGTGAATTAGTGTCAATGCAGATAACTAGTCAGACATTTGTCATTAGCTGTCCCCTCCCGAGACCACATAATCTCCATAAGGGCTTTGTTGTGTTCATTAATGAACCTCAGGACCTTGACATGTCATTAATGATTGATGAATAAATGAGAGGTGGTAACTTACCAGAGCCAGCCACCCACAGCAAAATCAGACAGCTCACAGAGGACAGGAACTTGGGGCAAGCCACCCCATTGGGGATGAAAAGATGCCTGCAGGAGAAAAGAGTGGGTGAGTGCTGATCTGGGTTCAGTGGGGCTCATGTCACTTGTGGCATGGCCTCTCTCCCCCATGTCTCTGTGTCTCTCCACACAGAGCCAGAGACCACACCACTGTTCAACTGTCCCAGAAGAGCGGTGGCATACATCCACGACTTTCTCAAGTTCAAACCCTGGCTCCCTCCCAAACCAGCCGTGAACGCGAGCAAGCTGCACACAGTGCCTGAGCATCCCTCTGTGATAAGTGCCCATCTATGGACAGTCCCAGGGAACAGATAAAACCAGCAGGGCCCACACTGCAGCTGGAACAGCCTGGAAGTGCTTCAACTGGCTGAGTGATAAAGGCGACCCAGGCTGGGGTGGGGGTGGTCCCAGGGAGGGAAATGACATGAAGACCCCAGATCCAGGAGTGCTCAGGGGCGGGCAGCTTAGCGCTTGCCTGACCACATGGCAGGCCCTGGGTCCACGCTGGCGCTGGCGGTGGAGAGAAGCTCAAAGCAGAAGGAAAGAAAGGAAACAGGGGTGGTGGGGGCGGGGGTGGATGGGAGGACGAAGAGGAGGGGAAGGGGGGGAGGAAAGCGCTGCGAGGGGGAAGCTGTGGGCCTGTGCCCTTCTCCTCCCAGCAGCGGTGGTTGGTCCCAGGGTCCCCTCCTGCTTGCTTCTCTATCTCAGGGTCATATCTAAGTTTGCAGCCCCAGGCCCACTTTGCCCCTGAGCAGCTGTGACCCCCCGCAGCAGGGTTCTTCAGCTTCTGGGTTCTGCCTCCTTCTGCTGCACGGACCTGGCAGGCTGGGCCTGGCAGAGTCACACACAGGAAGCAAGACACAAGGTGGACACCCAGTCAGTCACACTTGCATCCAGTTCCAGCCACCGAAAGAAAGGCTCACGCCATCCACACCCTGCCGACACTGTCCCGGTGGTGCGGTGAGCTCTGGAAGGCAGAGATGTGTCCGCACTGCCACCGAGTGTGAATTCCTAATGTCACTGTGCTCCATGAGCTTGCACCTGCAGCACTCAGGGTGTGTCAACACGACAGCTACTACGCCCCTAGGCCCTGGATTTCTTCAGCCCATTGCAACCCTAGGGGCTGCCCTCTCACACCAGTCCATCGTAACCTGCCGTGACATGGGACTCTGCAGTTCCACACCGAGGGACCTGGAGCTCCAGAGAGAAACGGACAACTTTAGGACGGAACGACAGACGAGCTTAAGGAGCGCTCCAAGAATGAGGGGACAGGCAAGACACAGGAAACCCAGCCTGGAGAGGACGAGATGCCAGCCCTGGCAGGCTGAAGCGGGAGGATCATGACTTCAAGTCCAACCTGGGCTACACAGCCCTAGAACCTCAAGGAGGCAGATCCAAAGCCAGAAGCCAGGTCCATCTGCGTCTGAGCTCCAACAGTGAAATAAATTCAGCCAAGAAAACTGACCCTCACGCTTGTCGACTTCAAATGGGAACAGCCTGTTGTGAAGGGCTGACGCCTGGCTTCGCTGTGGAAAGGCCAAGGGCTTCACAGCTGGCCAACGCGCAGCAGCTGCTTAGGAACAATGGTCTTCATGGCTCCTATTAACAGAGACTGAGACACAGGACAAGGGAGGTGACCCAAGTGAGCCTGTGCATCTCTTGGAGAGGAACACGATGATGACCTGATGTCCCGGAGGACCTGGAAAGCTCTGCCAGCTGCAGCCTCAGCATTCACTTAAGCAGCTATTTGCTCCAACTTTTCTTCTACCTCTCCCCCAATTCCCACTCAAAACAGCCTTATCAAGGAGGTACTGTCAATTCCCTCCTTTTCCGATGAAGGAACAGGGAGTTGAGTGACTTGCCTGAGATTGCACAGCCGGAGAAGCCCTAGGATTTGAATTTGCCTCTCATGGTGGAGGCCCTGCTATTAGCCACTTTCTAGAAGCCCAAGTCCTTCTTTGAGGGGTCACTAAAGAGAGTGCAAGCCAAACCCTCTTTAGGCAAGGTACATACACTTAACGTTTCATTCCACTTTAGGGCTCCTGGAGCCGCAAGTGTGGACTCAGTAGCAAAGGCAACCCCTTTAGGTGTGACATCCATCAAGGGTCTTTGATAGGTGGGGTTTTGAAAGCTCATTCTGGAACTGCAAGATGTCTGGAGCCATCTTGTTGTTGATGTGGATGGGCCAGAGCCATTCCTAAATGAGGAACAAGGCCAGGGACTGCTATTCCCCTCAACAGCCCAGACCTGCCCGGCTCCACGTGGGCCACAGACCACAGGCGCCTCAGAGCAGCCTGCCCGAGAGTCAAGTCCAGGCGCCCGAGACAGGAGAGGGACAGGAGACTCCTACACACCACTGTAGAAATCACATGTTAGGAATGGTCCTCAGGCCATGAGGGTTGGAAGGGGGCCCAAGACTGCGGGTGAAGGAATACACGTGGACCCCTGTGCTGAGCGAGGGCCTGGGTCTCCACTGTGGCCCATAGGCTTGTGTGATAGTCACACAAGCCTCAACATGAGCAAGCGCCGAAGGCGATGGGACGCTGGGCTGCAGCTCTAGGGACCAATGGGGCCAGTGCTTGGGCTGTGACTCTGGGATGCGTTAAGAAAGCAACCCAGGGAGGAGCCGAGGAAAGTGGGTCAAGTGCTTGCTGCACAATTAGAAGGACCTGAGTTCAGGTCTCCAGGACCCATGTAAGATCTCGCAGTGGGTCTGTAACCCTGGTTCTCGGGTGAGGGGAAGCCATTCCCCGTAGCTCAATGGCCACAGTCTATCTAGCTTAATGTGTGAGCTCAAGGCCGTTACTATTATTACAGACCCCGTCTCAAAAAAAAAGATGGGCTACAGGGCCTTTAATCCCAGCACTCGTGAGTTCGAGGCCAGCCTGGTCTACAGAGCGAGTTCCAGGACAACCAGGGCTACACAGAGAAACTCTGTCTTGAAAAACAAACAAAACAACAACAACAACAAAAGGGCTGGAGAGATGGCTCAGCACTGAGAGCAGAGAGCCTGGTCTGGTTCCCAGCATCCACATGGCGACGTACAACCTTCTGAGATTCCAGTTCCGAGGAACTCAGTGCCCTTTTTGGCCTCCAAGGACACCAGCATGCATGAAATACACAGACATATAGTCAGGCAAGATAATCATCCACAGCAAATAAAATAAATAATAAATCATTAAAAGAAGATGAAAGTGAGAGAGGAAGACACTCACATCAACCTTTGGCGTATGCGCAGGTGCCCATGCCCACACATGCACACACACACACACACACACACACACACACACACACACACACACACTCTCGAGTACGCATATGCGTGCAAGATCAACACTGGGACGACAGAGGGCTTTTAAGGGCCCTCGCTGTTTCTCTGTTATTTTTAAAACTGCATTAAAGCTTCAATTATCTGAAAACAAAGTTTAAATTTGAGGAGGCAGAAAAAAAAACAAACAACTCCAAGTCCCTTGTGACATGACTTGGAAGACTCTACTCACCCTCCCGAGGCCCACAAGCCTCCAGGGCCCTCTGAGCAGTGGCTACCAGCTCCCTTCTCATTGACAGCCCAGAAACACTCCTGTGAACCCCGTCTGGCCCTCCCCCTGTGCTGAGGGCTCTCCCGGCCCTGTTACCACTGAGCAATCACCCCAGCCTCAGCCTGGCACAAACCTCCACCCGGACAAGGGAAGCTAAGCAAAAAAGTCTCCGTCCTCAGCACAGGGATGGTGGAGAGAGAGAGACCTGACTGGAGAAAGAGGGGTGCTGAGGATGTGGCTCGGCGGTAAAGCCATGCCAGAACCTACAGAGGGCCCTAAGTTCCATCCCCAGCCAGGCAAGAGGGAAAAATGAAAACAAGAAAAAGACGAGAGCAAGCAACAAAGAGTTCATAGCTTTAATATACAGATCCTGCCAGCCAGTGTGACACTTCTTTGAGAAAAATAGTCAAGCATCCAAATAGTTTACCATAGAAGCTAGGACAGCAGAAGATGTGGAACCCCCTTAAGATGCTCCTGATTTGAGAAATGGAGCTGTATGGGGATAACCTGCGGCCAGGCATGGCAGCGAGTGCCCATAATCCCATTCTGGGAGGCAGAGGCAGGGGGATTCTAAGTTCAAGAGCAGTCAGCACAACACAGTGAGACTCTCAACCCCTCCCTGAAAAAGAAAGGGAACTGGTCATTTAAATCATGTCTGTGTCACCAGAGCTATTGTGAGTCTGTCTCCATAAGTGCTAGACATGAGAAGACTGGTTTGTGTCTCTATCATCACTCATTTGTCCCTGGTCCCCAGAACACTGCCTGGCATATTATGTAGTGTGTGTTCGGTGACTGTGTGCTAGCGGGTGAGCGGTGAGGATTAGGCAGGAACAAATCCAACAATCCGAACACAGACCTTGGGCCAAGCCTCTGCCCAGACGGCTGTATGGGATGCTGCGACTCCCCCAGCTTATGTCCCAGACGCCCCACGAGGCGGGTGCCATTAGCCTCTCATTCCACAGGCAAGGACACTGAAGTGGGAATGGTAGGACTCCTGCCGTGGTCCCAGAATGAAACCCGCAACCCGTGGGCTTGACCACCTTGCTGCCTCTTGAAACACAGTGCAAATGTGGGGCAGATGGCAGTGTGACAAGCCGCACGTGCAGGGGAAGCCGAGGTCAAGGGCTGGGGTGCCTTCTGAAGTGACTGACCCAAGATTCCTGTCTAAGTAGGCCTGCGGCTTCCTCCCAACTTCAAGACGGCTGGGCTGGCTGCTGGGGCCAAGGACACACTGCTCCCAGGCAGCAGCCACTGGGGTTCCCAGAAATGGTGGCCACGTCAGCAGCCCCACCTCGGACGGAGGCAGGGCAAGCCAGGGCTCCTGTCTGTGCTGGCTCAGCCCGGGAGGGGCTGGCACAGCTGCCCCTGCTGTCACTGGAGTGAGAAGCAGCCAGTAAAGCCCGTAGATGCCACCTGCTTTCCTGTGTACCCTTTCTGGTCACGAGACTTGAAAGCATTCACCATGCACCACTCCTACAGTTCTAAATATCGCTGTTCAGCTCCTTTATTGCTCTTTCTCGGTACAGGGGATTGAACCCAAGGTCTGACGCACGCTGAGCTACATCTGATCTGAGCTACTGCCCAACCGTGTGTGTGTGGTGTGTGTGTGTGTGTGTGTGTGTGTGTGTGTGTGTGTCTATTTTGAGACAGGGCCTTACTATATGACCGAGTCTGGCTTTGAAGTTCATTCTGTAGCCCAGACAGGCTTTGAACTTGTGATCCTTGTCAAACCTCTTGAGCGGCTGGAGGCATACACCACCAGCTGGTCTCACTATCTGATTCTTTTAACAAGTGCCAGAGTGAGATGAGACGATACCGGAGAGTTTTAAGCAAACGTGAAATTTTAGGAATGATCCTGTGGCTGGCAGTGTGCAGGACCTAGGAGTCAGGGCAAAAGTGAGGCCAGGCAGCTGCCCACCGCGCAGGTGCCAGCAAGAGGTCCAGGGCTCCCTCGAGGGAGGAGGGGATGATGCAGGAAGAAAGACTGAAGACTCACCATCAAGAATTGCTAACACAAAGGTCGGGTGCGGTGGCCCATACCTTTAATCCCAGCATCGGAAGGCAAAAGCAGGCAGATCTCTGAGCCAAGAGTCAGCTTTCCAAGCTCCCTGTGAGCGCAGACCAATTCCTAAGCCCAGGACACAGATTCTGAAAACTCTCAAGGAGGCCTGGAGGTAAGGAAGGTGACTAACCCACCAGACACCAGGGAGGGGCTGGAGCTTCCTGCCTGCAGCTGAGCGCTCGGATGGAGCTGTGGTGTGGTTGGCAATAAGGGCAGGCCCAGGCGGCAGCACTGTCTACCAGGCCGGAGACTCCAGGACTGTCTGGGGCCAATAGGGAGCCACTGAGGACTCTAAAGAAGGAAGGAAGCAGGCCCCGTTGGAGTTGGATAAAGAGCAGGGCCAGTGACACTGATGACGGTACAGAGGAGCCTGTGCTTGGGCACCCTGCCACGGAAGAGCCCACAGGAATAGCATGAACTGTGGACGCGAGTCCAAGGAGCCACTGGCCCCAGGAGCAGAACATTCTCGTGACTTGGAGAGAGCTTGAGAGTCCTGAGGAGATGGACGCTAAACCCAGGAGGCTGTGCAGTGAGTAGAGCCTCCTCCAGAAGAGACAGGGGTGGCTGGGCCCCCTGGGCCCCCTTTGTGGACAGGGAACTCTCGTGAGGACAGATTCACCAAATGCTAAGCGCTATTTGACAGCTGTGAACACACACGAGGCCAACAGTGTCCTTGGGGAGGCCTTCAGGCAACTCCAACCAGGATCCCTGAAGCCCATCGTATGGAAAATTCTGGAAGCCAGAGAGCACCTAGGCCCAGCTGCTTTCAGCCTCCACTCAGGCTGACCGTCCCTGCCCAGCCCTTTCCTCCAGAACGCTGGTGGCAGCTCTGTGACGTGCTGCATCTGCTGCACTGGTGCCAGCTCTGTGACGACTGCTGCACTGGTGCAGCTCTGTGCATGCTGCTGCTGCACTGGTGCCAGCTCTGTGACATGCTGCATCTGCTGCACTGGTGCCAGCTCTGTGACGAGCTGCATCTGCTGCACTGGTGGCGGCTCTGTGACGTGCTGCATCTGCTGCACTGGTGGTGGCTCTGTGACGTGCTGCATCTGCTGCGCTGGTGGCGGCTCTGTGACGTGCTGCATCTGCTGCGCTGGTGGCAGCTCTGTGACGAGTGCATCGCTGCTCCCAGCAGCTGGGGCTGTCGCTGCATTCCCAACACCCTGCTGGGACATCTGCAGTGGGTACGGAGGGCTTCCACGGTGACCCATGAGGCCCCCTCCTCTGCTAGAATTTTCCATCTCTGGCCTACGCAGGGCTCTGGGCTGTGGCCAGCGAGCTGTGATCAACTCCACTGTGGTCATTTACTTACTGCTCCAGAAACCGGATGCCTGGCTCCTGAGCACTTGATTACATTCTGTCCTGCTTCCAGAGATCTGCAGTAGCCAGCACCATCACCCCTGCATGTCCCTCATCCTTCCACCTCTCGACAGCGGGGTGCAGCTTTCCTCCCTCTCGGGGACCCCACTGAACTCTGACACCAACTGAGAAGACTGTCAATCCAGGTGTTATCAGCCCTTTCTTAGAGATGGAGCAACCTGGGCCCAGAGAGGTTCTGAACCTGCCTCAGGACGCACAGCTGGTGACTACTGTGGCTATGGATTTGAACTCTGACTGCGTAATTCTTGGTCCAGTGTCTGGCGGAGAGGTAGCCGGAAGTGGTGGAACCAAAATTCAGGCTCTGCCATTGTTTTCACAGCCTTCCACAGAAAACGTGTCTCGTGGTGGCTGGGACTTTGTGCCCCTCCCCCACACCCACAGTAGGAGACACTGGACACAGGTGCGCCAGACAGGTGTGGTGAGGGCAAGGGGCACGCTTGTCTGCATTTTTCCTGCTGTCTCAACCCTGGCACAGGGGGCCTCCCACGTGGGCAAGGACCTAGAGCGCCTAAGATATAGGTCAAGGCTCTGGGACAAAGTGCAGCCCCACCCTGACCGCCCAAGACCTGCAGGCCGAGGTCAGAATTCAGTCTCCTCCTCTGGGAAGTAGGAACAGGTTGACGTAAGTGCCTTAGTGAGCAGGTTCGAGGAAGCCAAGACACTGACCGTGGCCTGGGACAGAGCTTATGGAGAAGCGAGGAAGGCTTACTTCTATCCACTGAGAAAAGCCGGAGACTTTAAAAAGTGATCGCTACACGGCGGCAGGGAGAGGGCTCAGAGGCCCACGCGTCCTTCCGCTGTGGAAGACAGGCTCAGGAGGACCAGATCTCCAATTCCATGCCAACGGCGCGGGCGGAGGACACGATGGACAGACATGGGTCTCAGGACGAGAAGCCAGGACCACGTATGTCCTCAGGAGATGGGGACTGAAGAGGTTAGCAGACCTGCTGTGGAGGGGCAGGCTGTACTACTAGCCAGGGCTTTGTTTTCAGAGAGCTGACAGAAAGGCCATGGGGGGGGGTGCCCTGCAGCCAGCCATGAGGACAGCCCAAGACAGCAGCAGTTCAAGGCCAGCCTGATCTCCATCCTGAGCGTTATCTCATAGAAATAGGCAGAGTGAAGAAAAAAGATGAGTCTCTGGCGTCAGTCTACTGTGGGATCAACAAATACTTTGGCCTGTGGGGTCCTTAGGACCCTTTAGTGTTAGCTAGGTTCTTCAAGCATTCACACAGGTCCCCTCCACTCCACAGTCACCCCACGGTGCCTGAGACCCGCAGGCCCCCCCTACGATGACCTGGAGAGACCAGTAGTCGGCTCTCCGCATCTGTGAACAGAGCACTGCCTAGCCTGTGCCTGGCCCTATGTCCAACAATAATGAAATAACTCCTAAGCAACTCAATTAAGCCCGTCGTCCCCATGTGGCCACCATCGTTAGTGGTGTTCAGTGACCTGAGAAGCTGGGATAACCCAGCAAGAGGAAAAGAATGGCAGAAGGGGTCCCCAGGACCATTCTAGAACTGGCACCAGGGAGAGTCCACCCTCCCTGTCCCTGTGACCATTACCATGCCACCAGGGTGATGGGAAGGGAGGTGGGTTGGCGAGGCCTCCTCACCTGCTCATCCAGGTGCCAGAGAACTTCTAGAGCCCTCACTAGGCAGGTGAGGAGCCGAAGAGTTGTCCTTTAAGTCCACACCCTCCCCTGCCACCCAGGTCAACAAGTATGCCTTGGGCAGTCCCTACACCGTCTCCCTCACTTCCCACCCTCCTCCCCCGCACCGCCCTCCCCACCACACCTCTACCACCACGGGCAAGCCTACTCCTTGCTCAGTTTACCCTCCACTGTCTAACCATCCCTTTCCATTCTCTGAGCTTTGCCAGTTCTGTGCCAACTCTCAACCGAAAATCCCTCCAGGTCCATGCCTCATATCCACGAAAGAGGAGGCGGCCAGACTGGAGTCGTAGGCCGCCGTCTCACAACATTCATCCTGGCCAGGTGCTTTCCCGCTATCGGGCCTTCGCCTGTGCCGGCCTCGCTGTCTGAAATACCAGCCAAGGAGCTTTGCGCCGGAGGATGCACGCCATGTACGCTAGGTCCGCAATGCCTGCTTTCTTCAGTATCGATTTTCTTCCCCATGGTGCTAGGGACTGAATCCAGGCCCATAAGCACACATTCGAGGCAAGCGCTCTACCACGCACGGAGCTACCCCCCACCCCCCACCCGGCCGAGACAGGCAGGGCAGGCTGTATCCCACTCTATGAACAGGAAAGCAATACGCTCAGAATCCTGGTTCCTGAGCAGACCGGAGTGCTAGTCCCCTAGCAGCAAAACAGGCATGAAGTCACCAGAGAAAAAGCAAGTGTGGCAGACATGGAGCAACTGCCCGGGGAGAAGGACACTATCAAATGTGGCAGGGAAGAGCTCAGGCTGCATTCACATGGAGAAGGGAAGGTGGACATCCAGAGTCATGCTGCGCCTGCTCGATGCGCATCTGACTACATCCGCTTCAGAAGCTAGGCTGAGACCAGCAGACACTGAAGGAGAGCGCTGAGTTAGGGAGCAGAGCACACAGAAAAAAACAGCTGGTGTGGTTAGTGGCTCACTCTGACAGACGTGTCTTCCAGGACTTCACTCTGCATAGAAAACATACACTTTAAAAATACATAGGGAGCCGGGCGTGGTGGCGCACGGCCTTTAATCCCAGCACTTGGAGGCAGAGGCAGGCGGATCTTTGTGAGTTCGAGGCCAGCCTGGCTACCAAGTGAGCTCCAGGAAAAAGGCGCAAAGACACAGAGAAACCCTATCTCGAAAAACAAAAAAAAAAAAAAAAAAAAAAAAAAATACATATAGGGTCACTTGTTATGTCTCCAGGTTGACCTTGAATTCAGGATCCTCCTGCCTCAGCCGACCAAGTGCTGAGATCACAGGTGTATGTGGTGAACATCAAACACATCGATCACTGGGGTTGGGGAGGTAGCTCGGTGGTTACAGTGTCTGCTGGGCAACCGAGAGGTCAAGAATTTGGAATCCCAGCAACCTATGTAGATGACGGGTGGGTGTAGCAAGCACCTCTACTCTCAACACTAGGAAAACAGAGACAGGGTATCCCCAAGTCAAGCTGGCTAGCGAGACAAACACCATTAGCAAACTCTGGGGGATAAACCAGCTGTGCATTCAAGGTAGATAGCGATCCAGGAAGACGCCGGACTTCATGCACATGTACATTTTGCACACATACACATACATCCTTTCAAACACATCAGAATGTCCAGAAAAAAAAAATGGTCAGAAAAATCCTTTTTAAAAGACCAAGAAATTCCCCACCATTGAGACAGAAGCCACATGATTCTAACCACAGCAGCCTGAAGGACCAGATTTAGCATCCAGCAGCAGAGATAACAGAAAACGCCACCCATCGCAAAAACACTCCAAAAGCACACAACCACTTCCAAACAGCTCCCGAAGCAGAAACAAGAAGAAATTAGCACCTCTCCAGCAGTGACAGACAGACAGACAAGACAGACGACAGCACAGACTTATTTAGCCAGAAGTATACTGGAAAACAAGAAAGACTGAAAACAACTGTAGCCTCCAACGATTCATTTCAGATGGGAAGAAACACTGAAGAGAAAGATAGAGGCTCCCTCAGCCCAACCATTACAAATGCAAAGGGGCTGCTGCCTCTCATTAACTATGGCCGCAGACACCATGGACATAGGACACGCTCCAGATACAAGGAGGTGACGGTCTCCTCAGCTTCGACTAAAAAGGCTTTAAAAAGGACTCCAACAAGTCAAGCCAAAGCCAGACTGAACTCAAGAGTCAGCAAAGGTAGAAGGAACACTAGAATAATTGTAGCTGAACAGCCGTACTAGAGGAACCTTGGCTGGGGGGAAGGATGGTCAGTACCTCCAAGGGAGCTGAACCAGGGCCAAGAACTTGAGTTCCTGAAAGCTGGTCTCAGTGGTCATCTGTGGTCATCCCCAGGAGCAATGCGGTACAGCCATGCTGTTCCAGAGGCAAGTGGATAGGAGACTGTAACTCTGACTGGTTGGAAGGATATCCAGTCCATGGCCATGGCCATGGCCATGGCTCTCCTCCCTGGTCTCACTTCCATCATATTGAAAAGGCGGAACACCCTCTGGCTGCCTAGGAAACCTCAGGCCGCCAAGTTCTCCAAAACGGACCAGTAAACGATGTTTCCCGGATCCAACCAAGACATCTTGTTCTTATAAACTCTCCTCCTCCACAGGGAGCTTGAACAGAGGTTAAGCACGTAGGCTTGTGGGTGACTGGTATCAACAGTGTTCCCTGGCAGGTCTCTACACAGCCTATTTTCTCCCTTGGGGACAGGAGCTCAACCCACATGCACTTATATACTTGCCCCCCCACCTTCCTCACTCCTGGGACTGTGGGGAAGGGGCTCATCTAACAACAATCTGCAGACTGATTGGTGGAGGCCTGGCAGCGTTCACAAGATTATGGGCACAGCAAGTAAAAAGCTGACCTTAGCTGCATGTGGTAGAGACGGGAGGCTTGCTTGTGTGACCCTAACAAGTTACTGAACTTCTTTGCCACTTCATCCAGAAAACTTGAGTGTCTGACAGACCCTTGCCTGCCAGGCTTAAACAAACTAAGGTAATACAGGTGGCTGGCTGGCTCCTCCCACCTCCCCTGACTTCTACTCCTGCCCTCCCCGCTCCTCAATCCATCAGACCACTGCTTCCTCAAGGAGCCTGCTCCGTGCCCAGAGCCTTGGCACCTGCTCTTTCCTACTTGGGATCACACTCCAAAGCCAACTCCTTAGAGTCACCTTCTCTCGGGACTGTCAGCTTCCTGGGGCCTCTACTGCTGGGTCACTTGGGGTTTTGACCCTGACCTTTTGGTTGACACCCAACACGTAGGAGTATGGACCCCCGCCCCCCAATCTTCCCACCAACCCCATGAAACCCACTTTTTCCTTCGCAATGCCCACTCAAGCAGGAGTCCCTCAGCTGGGGCCCCCACTTGAAGCTTTGCTGCCTCCAAGAAGCTGTGGCCCCAGAGGCAGCGTGAGTCAGTGGTGGCAGCACCTGGAACTGCCTGACATGAGCGCTTCTTAGAAAGACGTGCTATGCTCAAGAGACTGAACTGTACTCGCAGCCCACAGGCCACAGGAAGTCCTGTGTCACCTCTCCAAGAGACTCCTGCTGACCTCTGTTGCTCCCATTTTTTTTTTTCTGCAGGACCCTGCCTGGCCTGTCACTGACTGGTGTGCCTGTGAAACCCAGGAGCTTAGACACGCCATCTTAATGGTGTGTAGGAGATGCTACTCCAGGACCCAACAGGGTTGGCATCGCCCGTCAATCAGTTGCAAGCGTGGTGCCATGGAGGGGCCCTGATTACTCTTCAGCACAGTGGAGCAGGGCTGTGGATCCGGTGTGAGAGTCTCTTCCTCTCGGGGAGTCTAAACGACAAGGACTTTGTCAAACACCCCATGTCTGTCCTGATACAGCACCTGGCACACCTGGTCCCTCAGAGCAAAGTGCCAGGGGCAGCTTGGTAAAGCATGTCCCCCTAAGTGGGAGAAGACAATCAGCTGCCTTGCCCTTCCATGAGCAATGGTTTAGAAACGCCATTTCAGGACCATCCTCATCCCAGACACCTCCGACAAATGGGAGGTGGAGTGACTTTTCCGAGATCACACAGATAGGAGCAGCAAGGTCAGATCTGAGGCTCTCCCCCCCCCCCCACGCCCTCTTCAGTTCTACCCCTGCCCCCTGCCTCAGGCTCAGAGAACCAGAATATTGGAACTCCAAAGATGCCCCAAAGATGCCCCGATCCATGCTGTTTGTCTGACCGAGTCAGGTGAGTCTGTGCCACCCAGGCAAGCCTCATGCAGATATACCAGCCCAGAAGTGGAACATCCAGTCAGACACAGCCAGACTGACCTCAGAGGTTCAACTGAGGAATACTCAAGAGTGTCCTGTCACGGCAGACCCAGGCACAGTGCAGTGCCGGGGGGGGGGGTGTCTCCGGCCCCTGCCTCTGTCACTCTCCAATGCGGACCCCCAGCAGAGTCCCTGCACACATAACTGAATGTCAGTATTCTCGCTTCGCCAAACGGATCCTTGCGGGTAACAATAGAGATCTGTTCACTTAATCCTTAGCACCTGCTGCGCCTAGGCGCACTCCTGAGTGGGGCATAAATGACCTCATCTACTCTCACCACAGTGCTCTGCAGTGTCCTCAGAACTTCACAACAGAGACTGAGCTTGGAGCACGCAAGACACAAATCAAGCCTTTGCTGGGTCAGAAGCTCTGGCTTTTCAACCTCCAAGCCTCACTTCTCAAGCAGACTTCCTGGGCCACGGGATCATGACAAGCTTCTTACTACATATACCAAGTGTGAATGTGTACCCCAGCTGGGTCCCACCACAGGCCCCAAAGGCAGCAAAGTAGGGTGCAGTGTGGATGAGACAAGCATTCTCTTCGTTTGTCCCCAAGTGTAACAGCAGGCCATTGTGCCTTCCTCAGGGACAGCCTCCCTGGCCGCCCGGCCTTCCCCAGGCTGGGATGGCTCTGTAGAAGACCCCAGCACTTCATAGCACAGCCCGATACTGGGGCAAACCCTCAGATGATCACAACTTTGGCCCAATTACCAGTGTGTGGTCATCTGGACAACTCACTCGGGTTTCCCCACCCCTGCCTGAAGATCCAGGAGCAGGGCCAAGCCCAGGAATCTGCCTGTGACTTACCCACGCCCTCCGGCAGGGTACCCAGGACCTCCAGCAGCACTACTTCCCACATATCTGGCTGTCCTAAGTTAGCTAGGTGGCATAGTGAGGCTTCCCTACCTTCTAGCCTTTGCCCATGCTGTACACCACAGCTCAGCATGCCTTCTCTTGCCTCTGATTCTCAACCTGCCAAGTGCTCTCCCACACCCAAACTGGCTCGGGGATTGCGTTTCCCCAGGAAGAGGTGTCTTGCCCATTATAGCTTAACCTTGTCTTGTGTGTTCTTCCCTCAGAGGGGAGAGCCTAAAACAGCCAACGAGCGCGGATGAGTTGGAGAACAAAGGACGGCATACTGGTCACCTCCCATCTCTGCCTCAGTGTCCCCCAAAGCGGTCAGGGCTCCTCTAGCTGATTCCTAAAGAGGCCTTGCCAGGACTGTGGAATCTCATTATTCTCTCTGTCCAGATATATCCCAAGCCTCAGTTTCTCCATCAGCCTGAGAAATGTCTCAGCAAATACCCCTCGACTTCCAAAAACCACCTGTAAGGGGAAGGCCACAGTGGGCCCCACACCTCCCAGAGGACTGGGGAAAAGCAGGGACCAGGAATGCTGGTTTCGGGACAGGCTCTGAACCTCAGACTGGCTGGCTTATACAACGTCCAATTGCCACAATAAATACTCAGGTTCCTGGGTTACTGAACCGGAACCTGGAGGAGCTAGCAGTCCCGGCTTCTAGAAGATCCTCTTAGCGTCCCGGTGGGGACTGCGGAGACCGCCTGGGTACCAGCGGGTGGGTGGTCCACCTACCTGCTTTCGACCCGCGCGCCCGACGGCAGGAGACCCTGGCAGGGAGGGGAGCCCGCAGCCCCACGCCCACCCGAGGATCCGCGGACTCTGGCCCCAGCCCTGCTCGGTTCTGCGGCCACCTCTGCTGGTCCTGAGCCTTCCCCACCGCCCATTCCTACCTGTGCGCTCAGGCTCCACGCGCTGCGCTGCGCGGGGTTTTCTGCGCGCTGGACCTCGCCCGGCTTCCTACGCCGTCCGGCGCCCCTTATTTACATGCGACGCCCCGCCCCGTGCACAGTCATTTACATTCCCCGCCCTGCCGTCTTCTCATTTTCACTCGCAGTCCGCCGGCCTCCTTTTGTCGCCGGGTTATTTGCATGCCCCACCTCACGCGTCGGCAACCCTCAGACACCTCTGGCTTATGAGTCTCAGGACCTCAGGATTCAATTTTTTTTGCCCTGGCCCAACAGACCAGCCCGCTCGTGTGATCATGGATGTGTGTTCATTTCTTCTAATGTTTACCCTGTGTCTGCTCCAAAGAAAGTAGAAAGCAAAACAGCTCATCAATCAGGAGCGAGTGCTCTTGTCAGATCCCGGCACTCCATGCTGCCGCTACCTTATGAGGGAGTCCTGTGCCGTCATCCTTTTCAGATGGAGAAACAGAGGCACTGCTGTTAAGAAAACTTGCTCAGGGCCCGTGAGATGGCCTGCAAGTCTGAGGACATGAGTTCTATCCCCAGAATCCATGTAAAAGTGAAAAACGACAGAACTGACTCCACAAAGTCGTCCTCTCACCCCGCAATGGTGCAACTGTGGCCGGCCAGAGCCTTTGCCTGCTGACATCCCACTGGCTTGCCATCCTGCTTTTGAATTATGGTTTGGTTTTTCTTAGTTTTTTTAAGACAGGATCTTGCTTGCGCTTTTGGCTGTTGTAACATAGCCCAGTCTGAACTTGAACTTACAACAATCCTGTCTCAGCTTCCCAATTAGGATTACAGGCATGAGCCCACCATGCTGTCTTCTGAGTCTCTAAGCCAACCTTTTTGTCCCTCCTGGCCACCTGTCTGTGCACCAAGTCTGCATTATGGTGACTGGATGACTCAGATCAGTGGTGGCTACCCTTGCACACTCTATGACCGCTACTGGGGAAGAGGGGCCATGTGAGATGCATCTACATGTGGCAGGAATGGGCTGGCCTGTGATGTGCTTGAACCAGCCCTGCTTGGGTTAGGTGCTCAGAGAGGCTCTTGCAGAACTAGGCCAAGAAAGCAGCTGGCCAGAGCTGCATGCCTGGTTGTGAAATCAGAATCTAGAGAGTGCTGACAGACCGGAAGGACCAGTGCACATGTGATCAGGGGAGGTGTTGGGAAATGTTCGGGGGGGGGGGGGGGCACAGTGAAGGGATTCTTAGCACTCTCTCGCAACCTTTCTATGAATCTGAGCTGATGTCAAAACCGAGCTGAGGAAGCTGGCCAAGAACACGGACCTTCTCACCACAGTCCTAGACTTCATGAGCGACCACTCTGCTGGCCTGAGAGTGAGCCGGGAGCCCAGATAATCCAGGCTCATCTCTCCCTGCAGGGGCTTCCCAGGCTTGCCTCCTTCCAAGCTCAGGGCGCATTCCAGCAGAGCAGACAGATGGAGCTGCCTTTGAGCTTACTTCAGTTTTTAACAAGGGACTGTTTCTGGAACAGTGGCAGTGTGATAGAATAATTGAGCCAAACACAAGGGCTGGGGAGAATACTCAGTTGGATCCCCTCAGCAGGTCTGAGTTTTGAGCCCCAGCTCCAGCTGAGAGTGGGGCAGGAGGGACGGCATGGTGGATGAGAGCGCTTGTTCGCACCAGCCTGAGGGCCTGAGGGCCTGGATCCCAGCACCGAGTGAAAAAGCTGAGTTTGCCCGTAATTCTGCCCCGTGGGATGTGGACGCAGGAAGGTTTGTGGGGCTTTCTGGCTGACAGCCTCGCCTAGGTTCAGCGAGATACTCTTTGCCAAGGGAATAAAGTTGGAGACTGATAAGAGCAGGACACCCAGTGCACACGCGTGTGCACATACACCCCCCCACACACACACATACATCCCCCCCACAAGCCAGGCAGAGTGGCATACACTTGTAATCCCAGTAATGGAAGGCAGAGATGGATCCCTGAGGCCTGCTAGCCAGCCAATCCAGACTGATCAGTGAGGCCTAGCTCCCTGTCTCAAAAACCAAGATGGTGCAGGAGATGTAGTTCAGGTGGTAGAGTACCTGCCTGACCTGAGTGAGACCTGGGTTCAGTCCCCAGCTTTGCATGACCTCAGTGAAGTGGCACATGCGTGTAATCTCTGTGCAGGATTGCAAAATGGAGGGGAAAGGGAGGCAGATGAAGTGCAAGGTCATCCTAGCAAATCTGAAGTCAACACGGGTTACCTGAGATCCTGCCTCAAAAACACAAGCAACAAGGTGAGGGCTGGAGCCATAGCTTAATGGTAGAGCAATTGCCTAGCATGCAGAAGGACCCAGGCCTGAAATGCTCGGTACCAAACAAACAAACAAAAGCAGGACAGTTCATGAGGAGCAACACTCACACTTGATTCTATGCTCCACAGGCATGTACACCTGCACAAACAGGCGCCTGCACAGGTATGTACACATGCAAGAGAAGCAAAGAATTGAGCATGTAGTTCTGCATGTGAAGAGTCCTCAAAGAGCTCACGTGTTGCAGCTTGGTCTCGAAACCTGTGGACCCAGTCACTGAGAAGGTGACCTCTGACCTGCTCCCTGGACTGACCTGCCGGTGGACTCACTGGCTAATGGTTGCAACTGGGAGGCTGGTGGACTCCAGGAGGCAGGACCTGGCCAGAGGAAGTAAGTCACCAGGGATGCGCCTTGGAAGAGTAGATTTGTCCCTGGCTGCTGCCTGTTGCTCTCTCCTCTGCTTCCTGGCTGCCTTGAGGTGAACAGCTTTCCTCCACCTTGCCCTTTTACCGTCAAATGCAAACATACTGAGCCTGAATCTCACCAGCTCAGCTAGACAAGCCCAAAAGCAATGGAGCAAGCCAAAACTTGGGCAGAAATGTCCAAAACGATGAACCAAAACAAATCTTTGCTGAAGTTATGCCAGGTCCTTTGTCACAGTGATGACAAGATGACAGCTAACTCAAACATAGATTTCACACACACACTCTCCCCAGTTATCAATATCATCATTCTGCATAGAGTGGAGCATTTTTGTTAAATCAATGGGTTACTATCAATGACTCGGTGCTAATATTCACTCTCCTCTGGCATTAGTGGTTTTTAACCTTTACTGTTGTCCTTTTATTTCACTGTTGCTGCCTTTTAAGCCACAGCTGTCTGAACCAGCAACTGCAATTCCACCGTTCCAAGCAGTGGTTAAGCGGCAAGGGCCGTAGCTGGTGGGAATTCTGTTCCCTCAGGCTCCGACTCTTTCAGAGCTACCAAGGGAACTTAACTAAATCTCTGTCCCGCTAAAGAACTCAATTTCAAAGGTGAAGGTAGAACTCTGCTCTTCAGAGAGGCTGAATAGCCAGTAGCTCGCCTCCTCTCCTTGCTCATGCCCTCCAAAAAGTCCTCATGCGTCTCCTCGCCACTCCTTAGAAACCCTTCTCCCCCTGGCTCCTCCCTGCCACTTCCCGTCAGCTAGCTGCCAACTCGGCCTCCTGACCGCAGGTGAATTTTTACGTAATCAAACACATCTTTGCACCATTAAACAAATGTTCCAGAGCACAAACAAAAGTAACACACCTTAAAATAATATTCTACACCCCTCTATTTTATTTGTTATTGTTGGAGGGAGGTGCATGTGTGCCATCACAGGCACGTGAAAGGCAGAGAGTTGCTGTGTGGAGCCGGTTCACGCCTTCCATCTTCACATAGGTTCATACACCACGCATTCATCAAAACCCGCAGAGCAAGGACTGGCGGGGTGGTTCATCTAATAACACTTATTGCCAGGCTTGATGACCTGAGTTCAATCCCTGGCACCAGGGGAAAGAGAGAACCAACTCCTTCAGGTTGTGCTCTGATCGCCACACATGTGTGGTGGCATGCACTCTTTCCCTGGGAATGAGTGAATAAATAAATAAATAAATAAATAAATAAATAAATAAATAAATAAATGTAACAAAATGCATTATTTGGTGATTTTATGCAGGTATATTCTCCAGGGCCTCTCTGAGCCCCCCAATGAACCCTTTCTTTATTGTAGCCCCTCCCAGTTTCATGTGTTTTTTTTTTTTTTTTTTTTTTTTTTTACCCACTGAGTTTAATGAAGGTTCTCGCATGAGCATGGTTGGGAGTATTTATCAGGACATGGCAGCTAACCAGTGCTATACCACTGAGCAAATAACCCTCCCCTCTGGTAGCCACTAATGGCTCCCCAGAGAGGTTGGATGTCCCCGGATTTACTCTTCCTCTATCCTGGAGTGTCTGAAGGGCCCAGTCTTGTGCAGGTCAACCACTGCTGCTGCTGTAGTCTCCTGAGTGTAATGGCCGTGTCCTGTCCAGAGGACGGTGTCTCACAGCATCCATCCCCAACCTCTTTCTGCCTTGGGTGCGGTGACGGAGATGACCTGTGGAGGGCTGAGCACGCAGCAGTCAGTCCGTCTCGCCCTTGACCAGTTATGAGTCTGTGTTAGCTGCTGCCCACTGCAAGAGGAAGCTCGTCTGAGCAAGGCTGAGAGGAGCCCTAATATATGGATACAAACATGGGATATTTTAGAAAGCAGTTAGACCACACAGCCGTTCGGTTGCGCTTCATCTGTTCTGGCATTTGGTGCTGTTGAGTTTTTGGATTTTAGCCACTCTCTTCATATGCTCTGTCTTGTAAATTGCCATTTGTAGATTCTTATTTGCAGTCTGCCAGCACCTCTTCCCCTGCTTCCTTCCCTTCATTCCTCGAGACAAGGTCTTGCTGTGCTGTTCAGGCTATCCTGGATCTCATTATATGGCACCGGGCTGGCCCCTCAAATGCATGTCAGTCTTCCTTTCTCATCCTCCCAAGTTCTGGGATGCTGGTGTGAAGCACAATGCCTTCCTTTTCTGCTACAAATGTGACTAGCTTCGTGTGTTTAATTTCAAGCCCAACATTTCGTGCCTGGCCTACGGGAAAGCAGTTGACTTTTTGTTTATTAATCTTATATCATGCATCTCTGCCTCAAACAGCCACTACTTCTAGGAGTTTATTGTTGTTGACTTTTTAGGAGTAAAAAAAAAAAGATTTATTTATTTGTATGTGTTTAAATGTTTTGCCTGCATGTATGAGTGTATGCGCACCATATGAGTGCAGTACCCATGAAGGACAGATGAGGGCCTCAGATCCCCCTAGAATTGAATTTACAGATGATAGTGAGCCTTCATATGAGTGCTAGGAATTGAATCTAGGCCCCTCTGGAAGAGCAGCCAGTACTCTTAACCACTTAGACATCTCTCAAGTCTCCAGATTTTTAAAATATAAATAATATTAGTTTCTTCCTTCTCAAGCTGTCTTTCTTCCTTCTTGTTTCTTTTTATTGTTTGCTTTTGTTACTTTGTTTGCTTGCTTGAACAGGGTCTCCTGGGTGGCCTGAATTCTCTACCTAGAACAGGCTGCCCTCAAACTCCTTTCCGCTGCCTCTCACTTGCTGGGATTAAAGACATGCACCACCACACCTGGCCTCCTTTGTATCTTTGCATTAGACAGGATCTCTGGTGTGATGCTGAGGTGGGGGGAAGGGACACTGTTGCCTTGTTCCTGATCTTGTGTGAAGAGGCATCTAGAATCTCACCAGTGAGTGACATGCTAGCTGTGGGGCTTTCTGCAGACGTTCCTTATCAAGCTGAAGAAATTTCATTCTGCTCTTAATCATCATTGTCTTCTTCTTCCTCCTCCTCCTCCCTCCTCCTCCTCCAACTCCTCCTCTTCCTCCCCCTCCTACTTCTCTTCCTTCCTCCTCCTCTTCCTCCCCCTCCCCTCCTCCTCTTTCTCTTTCTTCTTCTTTTTCCCACACTCAATTCCTAGTTTTCTGAGAGATTTTAGTGACCCTTTTTTTTCTTATCATGAACATTGGATTTTTGTAAAATGTTTCTTCTGACTCACTGGGCATGATAAGATGTTTTCTTCATCAGCCTGTGGATGTGAAGGAAGGCGGTAATTCACTTCCAACTGTTGAATCAGCCTTACACAGCTGGGATAAATCCTGCTGGGTGGCAACTTTGTGATTCTTCCCATGTGAAACTGGATCTGACTTGATCACTTTGCTGAGGGCTTCTGTGTCTATGCTTAGGAGACACACTGGTCTGCAGTGTTCATTTCTTATAGTGTCATTTTTGGTTCTGGTGTTAGAATAACAGCAGTCACACAGAATCACTTAGACAGAACTCATTTTGCTACTATTCTCTGCAAAAATGTCGTAGATAACTGGCATCATTTTTTCCTTAAATGTTTATTAGGATTCACCATTGCAACCATCTGGACCTTTAACAATGTTTAAGTCGTATTTATTCATTTTGTGCATGCATCCGGAGAACAGCTGTTAGGAATCAGTTCTCCCCTTCCATCTCCTCCCAGGGAATGAACTCAGGTCATCAGGCTTGGAGGCAAGCACCTTTACCCACTGAGCCCTCTTGCCAGCCCCATCTTTGTTGCTTTCTTTTTTGATATTATTAATTATTGATTCCATTGCTTTAATAGATACAAGTAAATTAAGTGAGTTATTTCTCCATCTTGAATATAGTAATTTGTGTGTTTCAAAGATTTTTAATCTGTTTTATAATCTATCAGATTTGTGGTAAGAGGGCAGGAGGGATGGCCCAGAGGTTAAGAGCACTGGCTGCTCTTTCAGAAAACCCAGGTTTAAGTCCCAGAACCCACATGGCAGCTCATAGCCATCTGTAACGCCAATTCTGGGATCTATTCCGGGTTCCAAGGACATTGCATGTGTATGTACCAGAGCCCCCAAAGACCATCAAGAGACCAAATCTGATGCAAAAGCAAAGAGTCTTTTTATTTCAAGTTAACTTGGACTCCCCATCCATCTGAGCAGAGAGAGACAGGAGAGACCCTGAGTAGCAATGGGCCAGGTTTTTAAAAACAAGAGGCGACTTGGGTCTACAGACTACATAGGAACAGACTCAGGATTGTTTATGTGAGTGGCAATCATGTTTTAGTAACTTTTAATTGGCTAGGGTTAGTTGGGGTTACATTTTGCGGCAGGCCTGGACAATGTCCCAGGTTTGTCCTTGGCTGCCATGGAGACTGGCTGGCCTAGCATTACTACAGGCGGTTGGCTCAGTGACCCAGGCTTGTCTTGAGCTGCCATGGAGACTGGCTGGCTAGCATAGACTGTGGGGGCGGCTCAGTGGCCAGGCTCGTATGTTCTATCTCTGACCCTGCTGGCAGGGGCATCAGGATTAAATTGTCTTTTGTTTATGGCCCTCCAGAAACTGCTTGCTCAGTCTCAGGAAACTGAAATTGAGACGTGATCTCTGAGAGAAGACTGAGCAGCCTTTATGGTGTCTGCTTGGTCTTTCAGCATGCACACGGTACAATATACATGCAGGCAAAGCACCTATACACATAATCAAAGAATTTTAGAACTTTTTAAAATTTGGCAAGAGAATTGCTCATAATATTGTGTAGAATATTAGTTAAGATGTGTTACAGTTGTTCATGCTGGGAATATTTGTTAATGGTGTAAAGATGTGCATTCTTTTATGTTTCACTTGTTTAACTCTGTGAAGCTGGGTTACTTTGCCTGCCTAATACCTGTTGGTCTAATAAAGAAGCAGAACACCAATAGCTAGCAGGAGAAAGGTAGGCAGGGTTGCATGCAGAGAATAGATAAGGACAGAAGAGTAGAAAAGAGGAGCAAGAGAGGAGGATGCTGGGATCATCATTCAAGCCAGATACAATAACAGCAGCAGCCAGGCTGGCTACAGTGTGAGATCCTGTCTTGAAGCAATGGAAACAAAACAAAATAAATAATAAATAATAATAATAATAAATAATAGAAGAAGAAGAAGAGAAAGAAAAGAAAGAAGAAGGAGAATAAGAATAAGAATAAGATTGAATAAGATAATATAATAGTCTTGTGTGTTGAATTAGTATCAGTCATTGAGCAGGTAAATGCACAGTGAACTGGTTATACAGTCCATTCAGAAAGGACTGCTGGAAGCTGGGACTATGTCAACCATCCTGAAAGCAAATGCTTGTGAACTGGCTGATGATGGTATAACTAGGCATTGAGAAACCATCTCAATGGGGGCTCCTAGTTTAACTGGGCTTGTATACCCTTCCAGAGCTCACTGCTAATATCACTGTGCTAATACCAACTGTCCAGAAAGTGACTGATCGCAGCATTGCAGGGCTAATATCAACCAAAAGGGTGACTGTTTTGTATAACCCAGCTAATACCAAGCATCCAGAAATAACTGTTGGTGCAACCGGGCTGTGTTCACCTTCCCACAGAGCCTGACTTGAACCATAACACACAGGGTCGATTCCAAGCCTGCTTTGTGCTGGAAGACCTATCTCTAAGGTTTGTTGTTTTGAAAGGGGTCTCATAGATCTCAGGCCGGCCTGGAGTTCGTTATGTGGCTGATGTCATTTATACTGATTGCAATTGATGAGGACAAAATCTCTGTACATGTCTGTGAAGAGTTCTCTTGACTAGGTAATGGACTAGGTAATGTGTCCATCCTCACTGTGGGCAGCGCCATTCCCTGGGATGAGGTCCTAAGTTTCATTTAAAAAAAAAAAAAAAAAAAAAAAAGAGCAAAAAAGCAAACCAAGTACCAGCACTCACTGCTCTTATGCTTCCTGACTGTCTCAAGTTCCTACTGCTGTGATGGACTGTACCCAGAAATTCATTCATTCATTCATTCACTTATCTAGTGCATATGTATGTACCACAGCACTTGTGTGAAGATGACAGAACAACTTTCCAAAGTTCTCTTCGACCATGTGAGTCCTGGAGATTGAACTCAGGTTGTCAGGCTGGATGCCAACACCTTTCCCTGCTGAGCCGTGAGGTTGGCACAAGACCCCTGGACCTTTGAGTAAGAACCAGCTCCTCCTTCCTTAGACTGACTGTCAGATATTTGAGGCAGCATCAAGTAACTAATATAGTAACAAGGATGGCCTTGCATTCTGGCTTCCTGCCTCAGCTCCTGAGTGCTGGGACGACGGGCGTGCAGCGTTACCCCTGGTTTATGCGGTGCTGGGAATCAAACCCAGGGCATCAAGCGTGTTAGACAAGCATTGACCCACTCAGCTGCGCCCCTCACCCTCAGAAGGAGGTATTTCAAACACCTTCACCACCACCTGCTTCATTCTTCTCCAACATAATGCTTTATGTCCCAACTGTCGGTGAGAGCCAGGGTCCAAACATTTTCCTGTTAAAACATTTCCCATCCTTCAAGGAATCTCATTTAAAAAAAAAAAAAAAGAGTCTAATTTCCCCTTCTTCACCATGGCTGGACTCAGTGACTCTGCAATGGATAGAATGTGCTAGAAATGACGCTGTGCCTTTCTAAAGCTGAGCTGAGTATAAGACAGAGTTTTTCAGTGCCCTTCCCTCACTCTGTAGCCAGGTCTGTCTTGGCCGTGCAGAAGACCTCCTGCCTCTTCTTCCTCTGGGGCTCAGGTGTGTACTACCATGCCCAGTTCTCCACATGTTTCGAGATCCTTGAGTGACATGTGAGCAGCCAGTCCACTAGCCTGGAGCCACTATGCCGTGAGGAGCCCAGGAACAATGGGGACTGAAGTTTGGAACTGCCCAGATAATACCGAGACTTGAGCGAGTCTTCAAATGACTCCCGCCGCCAGCCCTGAGTCATTCCAGCTGACACCAAGTGAAACGGAGATAATTGAGCCCACTGAACTCTGACCTAGTTGCTGAATCATCAGCAAAATGAATGTGGCTGTTGTTTTAACCCGACACCAAGGAGAGCGGGGACAGCTGGCCCCGTTTGAGCCCTGCCAGACTGCAACTCCACATGGAATAAATAATGAATAAATGCACTCCTTCTGGGGACGCAGCCAGGTCTGCCGCCCACCCCTTTACTTGGACTTTTGGGTTATTTCCTTAGGCCACTTGGTTGGATTTTCCATCTTAGCTGTCACAGAGCGGAGACGGGTTGGTCCCCGGAAAGGAAGCATGAAGACACCGAAGCTGAGCTGTGAGCAGGGCACACCCTCCCTCACCTTCTGGCTGTTTTGCAAGAGGATCGGAAGCGGGTACGAGGTTTCCTGAAAAGGGACATGGCAGGTCCCCCACACAGCGTGGCTGCCCTGCTCCAGCCTGCTCTTGGGTCCCCTCTCGACCTGTAATCAATATCTGTGCTGCTCACTGTGGTCATGTTCTTCACTGTCCCTCTAGTCCACCGTGTCCTCAGCCTTGACTCAGTTCTCTCACACGGTGTCGTCTCCTTCTCCTTGTCTTGGAGCATCTGGACATTCATCTCAGGAATGTTCCAGATTGTTCTCAGCCCTGTAGCTCTCAGTTCTTGGAACCTTCCCACATGCTTATCATATAAACAAACTGCTCATTGGCGCTCAGTCAGTCCCTTCAGAACCTGTGGACTGCCATGAGGCACAGAGATTTAAAAAACAGTGCCACATCCTTCTGGCTAGAACTGGCAAAGCAGAGACCAGCCTACACACCTGCCCCGCGCCCCCCCCCACCACACCAACAGTGTGCTGGAACCACTGGGCACACTTCCTCTTTGGGATTTCTGTCCAGAGGCTCCACCTCTGGTTTCCTTGCCTGGAAGACAGTGTGCAGGCTGCTTATGCTTCTTGATAATCAGTCTGATTGGATCAGAGATGCCTATCAAATTAGGAAAGCACATATCCGGGTGTGTCTGTGAGGCATTTCCACAAAGGATTAACCGAAGGGACACCTGCCCTGCCTGTGCTGCAAGGCCCCCACCGGCTGGCACGGTTTCTCTCTCTGTTGCCTGGGTGTCATGAGGAGAACCACTCTGCTCCATTATAACCTCCCCCCAACTATGTGACTGAACCCTCTGAGACAGCAGGCCCAAATAGATTATTCTACTTCTCTCTCTCTCTACGGTCCAGGCTCCTAGCCCAGGGAATGATGCACCCACAGCTCGAGACGTGTTTCCCTCAGATGTTTGTCACAGGGTTAGGACAACTAACTCGCAGAATGAACTAGCCAGTGTCATAGGAGTTGGTGCATGTGTGTCCCCAGCACTTCCTGCTGGAAGCACCTGTGATTCTCCGCCTGAGCCACAGGCCCGCTCGACCTGCACCCAGGCAGGCCACAATGGCCGTGGAAGTAATGTCCCCAGGGACAGCCCTCAACCAACTGTGAATGGAAATGGCAGGTGAGTGTCTCAGGTTATTTACACCCCAGGAAATTGCGGTGCGTGTGTGCCGTGTGTGTGGTGTGTGTGTGTGTGTGTGTGTGTGTGTGTTGTGTGTGTGTGTGGTGCAGGCTCAGGGCGGTACCCAGGCAGTCCTACTTCCCCTAGCCTCAACCTGCTCATAATGCTCACTGAACCAGTTTTCTCACCTCTCCACTGACTTCCTACCTCCTCCCCAGTGTCCCTTGTGGTCACCCTCCAGGTGAACCATTTTCACCACAGTGTATGCCTCAGGCCAGCTGTTGGGGTTGTCTAACCTAAGTCAGACACCTGCCATGGGACACGTCATTAATATGCCTGCAGTAAACCATCCCCTCAGTTTCTTATCCATACGGATAGAATTGATGCCCCTTCAGCAGAGTGGGCAAGTGATGGCAGGGTGGACAATCAGAATGGTAGGTGATGCCAAGGTAGTTAACCCGACAGAAGCTGATGCTGGGATGACCAATCAGAACAGTTAGATGATGCTGGCGTGACCAATGGGAACAAGGGATGTGCCAAGAAGGCCAATCAGATCAGAAGATGATTCTTGGGTAGCCAATCAGTGTACAGCAAGGTCCCAGCCTCTGATGAGCCAGAGACAGCTCTGTGGCCCAATTAGAGCCAAGGAGGCCCCCTGAGGTTTTGTTGGGATGCTGAGATAAAGTCACGGTCCTTTCTGTGGGTGTTTGTCGACTTGCAGGACATAGAGGCAAGGTGGAAAGATTGGGTAGCCACCCTACTTCTTTTCCTCCGACACCGCTCTTCCCGCTTTTGATAACTGCAAAAAGCATGCCATGTCTGCACTGACGGCCACAATTCTTACCACACCTTCCTTCATCCAGGTCCCTCTCTCACTGGTCTTATGAGTGACCTCTCTCTCTTTGGCTCTGAGCTCAGCAGTAGGGCTTGTCTTAGCCAATGGATGTTAGCATCCGGCAAGGGACAAGAGCCTGCTCAGTCTTATGGTTGGACTTGCTTGTATTTCTCCTTTGTAGGGAGAATGTCCCAAGGGACTGGGCTTTTCCTCAAAGAAAAGAGACATGGAGAGCAAGGTTGCCACGCAGCAGTCCCAACTAAAGCCAATCTGAAACAGCCAACCCAGGTGAGAGTCCAGACACAATCAGCAGAGTCACATGACACCTACCACTTTGAGAGCCACAGACAAGCCACCATGGCTCTCAAAGCATGACATCAGCAAAGATGCCACAATCTTCAATTTAAAAGTTGAAGCTATGCAGAAAAGTGCAGAAATGTAACTGGAAGTCATGTGAAATCTCAGAAGTTGCGACTGGTGATGCTTTGATAACTACCTCTCTGCGTGTGCGTGCACAACATGAATAATTCACACACAATGCTTACATATACATGTCACCCTCAAGCAACTCAAGTGCTCACCAACAACTAGCCATTTCTCTGTGTCAACAAACTGTAGTCCAGTGGCCCAACTGCTCTTCTGCTGCTTTTAAACGAGAAAAAAAAAAAAGTTCTTGGCATCTTGACTCTAAAACTAATCAAGTATGAATAAAGTTTTATTGGTAAACAGCCACAGCCATTCAATTCACACATCACCCACAAGTTGCCTTAGCACAACCTTAGTAGGTTTGAGTAGAGGCAACAGAGACCGTGTGGCCCACAAAGCTCACTGGGTACTCACCAGCACTTAAGAAGAAAGGTCTGCTACCCACCACAGATAGCCCTCCATCATTGCTGGCAGCATGCAGGCCCACTGTCCAGGCACTGGCATTTGGATCTGGATTGGCTCCAAAGGCCCATGTTAAATATCTTCTCTGCAGTGCTTTGGGAGAGGTGACAGAGCTGTCTTTTTCTTGTTGCTGTGAGAAAATATCCCAAAAGAGTGTGTAAGGGAGGAAGAGTAAGCTATTTGGTTCACAAAGCCACGAAGCCAACAGGAGCAGGAAGCAGTCGGTCACGCTGTATCTCGGGAAGGAGAGAGAGATAAACATTTGTGCTCAAGTCACTTTTTCTTCTTACGGTCAGGATCTCAGCCCAGGAAATGGTGCCGCCCACAGCAACTAACCTATTCAAGACAACCCAACCAGAGGCCCATCTTCCAGATGACTCTAGATCGCATCAGGTTGGTAATTCAGACTGACCATCACTTATAAGAGGTGGGGCCTACAGGTTTTAGGTCAGGGGAGTTAAGTGTTTGGTCCCCAGCCAGGCACTGTTTGGGGAGGTTGGCAGGAAAGAGCTAGAGGAAGTAGATCACAGGGCATGCACCTTTGAAGGTTCTACCTGGTCCATGGACCGTTTCTATCTGCTGTTTCCTGAATTAGACAGTCTCTGCCATGTGCCTTCCTTCCTACTGTGATGTTCTGACTCTGAGACCATGAGCAAAAACAAGTCTTTCCTTTCTGTAAAATTGTAAATTTTCCTCTGTGTGAATTCTCTTGTGCATTTGGGTCACATCTCTAAAAACACAAACAAACAAATGAAAATAAGAACAAGAAACTTCCCTTGGTGGGTATTGTTGGGCCTCGGTCTCTTCTTTCCCTTCCTTCGGTGTCTAGGTCAAGCTTTGCTTGGCGTTAGTTACTCTCTCCAAGGCCCAGGGCCAATGGACCTGCGGACTCTTCTCCAGCATGAGTCGGAAGAAGCCATCCTCTTCCCGAGTTGACTAGCTCAGCTGCTGTTGCACTCCTGGGAAGGCTGACTAACACGATGGATATTTAGTCACTCTCTTACTGGTAGAGACTTTGGTTGTTTCCTGTCTTTCCCTCACTCTAAACCACACTGTGGTGTCTGTCCGAGTACACTTGTCTACACAGGAAAAACACTGAGGACTCGAAGTTGCTGAACTGAAGGGCATGGAAACACAAACACTCCTCCCTTCCCAGGCCCTGACACTCACTCTTTAAACCCATTTTGCCTTGGGGCTAGTGACATGGTTGATGGGACCAAGTGCTTACTGTGTAAGCCTGATGACCCTGCGCTTAATCCGAGGACCCATATAGAGGTGGACGGAGAGAACTGTTTTAGTTACTTTTTCTATTGTTGTGAAGACACCAATGACCAAGGCAACTTACGGAAGAAAGAGTTTTTGTGGCCTTCACGGTTGTGGCCTTACGGTTGCAGTGGTGAATCCATGACCATCATGGTGAGAAGCATGGCAACAGGCAGGCAGGCAGGCATGGTGTTGCAGCAGTAGCTGAGAGCTTTACATCTTGAAACACAATTATGAGACAGAGAGAGAACTATAGATAGATAGATAGATAGATAGATAGATAGATAGATAGATAGATAGATAGATAACTGGGAATGCCATGGGTTTTTGAAGCCTCAAAGCCCACTCCAGTGATACCTCCTCCAAGAAGCACACACCTCCTCATCCTCCCCAAACACTCAAAACAACTGGGGACCAAGTATTCAAACATGAGCCTGTGGGGGACATTCCCATTCCAATCACCACAAGAACCAATGCCAAGACGCCTTGCCTCTGACCTCCACACCATGCGCAGCGGTCATGTACGCCCACCCCCACATGCATGCACACGCCACACTTATAATAGTTGTCAAAAAAGATGTGACTTCCTGCAAAGAGAAAGGCAGGATTTGAAAGACTGCTGATACAGAGTTCGTAATTTAGTATGTTGTAATGCTATGAATGCATCCCCATACAGATGTGTGCAATAGGCCCTCACACCTCCAAGGTCTATAGGCACAGAACTAAGGCGAGATGGGGACAGCTAGCTCAAGGACAAAGGTCATGAATATGAAGGCATAGTGTCACTTTCTACTAACAGATAACAGCCATTGACCACATATAAGGTAACAGCCGTTGACCCTTCTGTGGCTGCAGGAAGAGGCACAATGACAGTTCTGGTACTGGGGTGGACAGAGGAGACCTGGAGGAGGCCTGTGGGTCACTGAAGCTGAGGTTCCGGGGGGGTTCAGAACAAGAAACCAAAAAAGGAACGGAGTAAGGCTGACGTACTACAACCCTGCACCCCAGAACCTGGGGCTCACTGGTTATTCAGTCAGCATTTACTGATGCCCATGACATGCCAATACCTGTAGAAGCTAGAGACTGCAGACGTGAACAAATCACGCCCCTATCCCCACAAAGCCGGTGGTCAGCGCTGGAGGAGAGTGATGAAGGAACTTGGGTATTTGTAGTGCTGGTTTAGAGAAAGGAGCCTAGGAGCAAGGAAGGGTTTTTAGAGGGAGGACTAGTCAAGAGGGCATCTAATGGGTGAGCAGGAGTTCTCTAGCGTCAGGGCCAGGGTGGAAGTGAAAAGAGTAGACCAAAGGAAGGACGAGAAGGTAGCCGATATGGGCTGAGGAGGCAAGGTGGCAGAACAGGGGGGGAAGAGTCACAAATCCTGACCCATGGGAACTTTGAATTAGTAAGTTCCTCCCCCCCCCCTTTTTTTTTAAGTTAAGGACAATTTTATAAGACTTAAGAGAAAAGACACAGATCAATGCCAGCTGTGAGCTCAGCAGTTTCTGGGAGAAGACACATGGAGATGAAGGAAGAAAGAATGCCGTGCCTACTTGAGTTAGGGTCCGGGACAGCCAGTCTGTTCAGCAATGGAGGTCAGCAAACAGCTGCATTGTAAAAGGGAAGAGACCTCCAGAGAAGCGGTGAGAAAGCCCGGAGGGTGAGGGAGAGCACACACAGGCTTTTGGCCAGAATCTGTGGGGGACCCTGCAGGTGTGTCATGGCAGACCAGGGAAACGATCTGTGAAGAGGTAAGAATGAAAACTAGTTTCAGCTTGACTTAGACAGGCTGGATCAAATTTTGGAAGTCTGATGCAGCTGTTTATTGCCAAGCATAATTTAAAACACATTACAATTTGGAAAGACAAAATTTCCTGGTGTAATGCAATACTCGGTGCGACAAGGAGACATAATCACATTGGAACTCAACTCGAAGTATGTGTCATCTCTTCCAAGAAGATGGGTTCTAGAGATAGGCTATCTGTACTAGCTTAAGGGCCTAGGGAAGCATCTTTAGTAGTCCTCTGTCATACAGAAAGTGTAGAGGTCATTTGAACTATTAGCCACCTCCGGTCCTGGTTATGGAAGCTTGATATGGCCCAACAGATAATCAAGATCACCAGGCTATTAATCACCTCCAACCCCAGCTTTCTGGAAACAGGTTTTTACACCCTTTCCTTTGAGAGGACAATCTTGTATGCTTAACATTTCTAGTTTCCTTGGAGATCTTGGGTACAAGGACCTTTGTGTTCCAACAGGAATCCAGATGAAAAAGAGAAAAAGAAAGAATTACTGTTCTTTGTGCTGTGGTGGTGCAAGTGACTGAATCCAGGTCTGGAACATGCTTGGTGTATGGTCTACTACAGAGCTGCAACCCGGATGAATTGGCTGCTTTTTTAGTCATTTTGTTTATAATCCACAGTAAGAGACATATTTTCAGGGCTGGAATATAGCTCAAATTGGTAGAGTGTTTGCCTAACAAGCACAAAGCCCTGGGTTCAATTCCTAGTACCGCATACAGCATTCTATAGGTAAAGTATCAGAAGTTCAAGGTTGTCCTTGACTATCTAAGGAGTTTGAGGCCAGCCTGGGCTACATGAGAAATATTTTCTATTTTGACTCAGGCTAGTCAGTCAGTTAACCTCCCCTCTCTCTCTCCCCCATCCCTCCATATTCTCTCTCTCTCTCTCTCTCTCTCTCTCTCTCTTCTCAGTCTCTCACTCTCTCTCTCTCTCATACACACACACACACACACACACACACACACACACACAACACCAAACTCTTATATCCCTAACACTTTATTCTGAATATTTATGTTCTAAAATGAAGATTGTCAGAGCAGAATTTCACACGCAGCTGCTTCTCAGTTTTCTGTTTTGTCAGGAGTGAAATAAGCTGGTCACAAAAAAACAGTGCCTATCATCTGTTTTCATTTATGGGAAATTCCATATGGGATAAAACTCATCTACAGTGTTGAGATGAGATGGGGCCACCTGGGTATTGCCAGAGTGGCCAGGCTTTACTGGAAGAGGAGAAAGAGAAGCTCTTAGGAGACGGAAGTGCCTTGTGCCTTGACTCAGGCAGTGCTCATTCAAGTACAAGCATTCTTCAAAATTAAATATGTCAAAATAAGAAACTTTTGGGGGTTGTGAGCGAGCTAGATCCTGAGGGGGAGTTTGCATTGTGCAGGTGAATCCATATTGCCAACATGCATCAGAAAGGCTGCCTAAGGTGTGTGTGTGTGTGTGTGTGTGTGTGTGTGTGTGTGTGTGTAGCTGTGATGTGGTGTGGAAAGCCTTTAGTCACTACACTTGGGAGGCAGAGGCAGGTGGGTCTCTAAGTTCCAGGCTAACAGCCAGCCAGAGCTACACGAAGAAACCCTGTCTCAAACAAGAAAGAAAGAAAAGGAAGGAAGGAAGGAAGGGAAGGAAGGAAGGAAGGAAGGAAGGAGGAAAGAAGGAAGAAAGAAAGGAAGGAAGGAAGGAAGGAAGAGAAGGAAGGAATAGAAGAAAAGAAATCCGTGTGTTTCACTGTAAACTTTATCCTGAGAAGTGTAAACTTGTCTGATGATTCCAACAGCTTGGCAGCAGGAAGTGGGCTGGGATGGATCAGCAGGTAAAGGCGCTTGCCACCACCAACCCTGATGACCAAGTTCCATCCATGGCTGTCCAAATATCCGGAAATAGGCTCAACCTGGACTGTAGGAGGATAGCTGGAGGCTAGACAAAAGCTAGCATTTTCCTCAGGAACTTGTGAAGTGGTTCCCCTCCGCCAAAAGGAGTCATTTCCCTCATCACTGGCCAAAGGGGCAAATGGCTCCCTGGGGTGCTATTAGCATACCGAAGCATGCTGGCCTCCGTGTCACAGGTACCTGCTACACATTTCAGAGTCCATGCTGACCCCCTAGCCCTTCTCACCTCCTCCCCTACCCTAAACTCCCTTCAGCTCAGCTCACAGGCTTCCCTACGCCCAGTTCCACATTCTCCTTATAACCCTGCTTTTTAATATTCCCCTCCCTCCCCTCCCTCTTTGTCTGTCTCTGTCTCTCTCAGTCTCTCTCTCTGTCTCAGTCTCTGTCTCTCTCCCTCCCTCTCTCTGTCTCTTTGTCTCTGTCTTTCTGTCTCTCTTTCTGTCTCTGTCTCTGTCTCTGTCTCTGTCTCTGTCTCTGTCTCTCTCTCTCTCTCTCTCTCTCTCTGCTGTACTCTGCTCTTACTTCTCTCACGGTCATGTCCAGTCTCCTTTCTCTCTCTGCTGCTCTGGACACTTCAGATGCCTCTGGCTGTTTTCTCTCATATCTACAATAATAAAACAACAAACTTCCCCTGTCATGTCATCAGTTTACACAGGCTATCTCTTGAGTGTAGATGTATTTCCAAATAAGAACATAAAATAATATTGAACCACTCTCAAGGCCTCAGCATCGACTTGCTTTTCCCAGAGGTCAACTTGCGGTGTTGTGGGACTCTCAAGGAAAACTCTGTGCACCGTAAAGGCATTCGAACTCCTTATGCATTGCTCGTGTGGACGGAAGTTCCTGGAAAGAGGCCGTCTGCAAACATGGGTTGTCTGATTAAAATTCCAGTGATCTGGAGAGGTTGGGATGCTGCAGGTCCAGAGGCTAATGACCTTATTATCTAGGGCTAGTTTTAGGCCCTGGAACACTCATTCCTTGCCCACTTCTGTCAGAACTAACATCCTGTGACTAATAGATAAAAAGCATTTTAAAATCTATCAACTTAGCAGACTGCTAGCGTCCACAAACCCCAAAGCTAAGAATGCCATCAGATAGCATCTGTGCTGGCTAGTATTTATGCCAACTTGACACAGACTGTTAATCCCACCAGCTAAGAATAAGACCACTACCACAATTTTTATTAAATACTACCGGGTTATGGACACTGGCTGGGTCCATACCCAGGATTCCCAGAGAACGGTCATAAATTATATTGGTCAATTGTTTATAAAGGCAAAATCCACAAGGCTACATATTCCCTGCCTTCATACATCCTGATGTGCTTCCTACCTACGTACTCTGTGCCTACATGTAATCAAGCATATCCTGTGCAGCTGGGGCAAGCACGCTTGTTTATAGAAGTGAAAACACGTGACATGTTATCTTACAGTAACAACAGCCCCCAGCATTCCAAGAAATTATCTGTCCTTGGGAAAGTGGGTAGAGGCATTTTTGTTTTACAGATCTCTTAAGCACAGTAATTAAAACTTAAAACATAACTTTAGCCCTCACAAAACTAGAGTTATTGGAGAGGAGAGAATGTCAGTTGATAAATTGCCTCCATAAGATCAGGCTGTAGGTAAGCCTGTGGGGCATTTTCTTGATGAGTGATTGTCTTAGTAAGGTTTTTCTTTTACTGTGAAAAGACACCATCATTAGGACAACTCTTCTAAAGGAAATATTTAATTGGGGTGATTCGCTTAAGGTTCAGAGATTCAGTCCATTATCATCATGGCGGGAGCATGGCAGCATGCAGGCAGACATGGTACTGTCTACATCTTGATCAGAAGGCAACAGGAAGTGGACTGTGTCACTGGGTGTGGCTTGAGCATGTATAAACCCTCAAAGCCCACCTCTACAGTGACACATTTCCTCCAATAAGAACATTACCTACAAACATACCATACCAACAAAAATCACAACTCCTAATAGTGCCACTCCTTTGGGGACCATTTTCTTTCAAACCACCAAGTGATTGATGGCAGAAGGTCCAACTCATTATGAGTGGTGCCACCCCTGCTTTTATGGTCCTGGTTTTACTAGAAAGCAAGGCTAAGTAGCAAGCCAATAAGCAACAAACCTCCACGGCCTCTGCATCAGATTATGCCTCTATGCTCCTCCCCAGTTTCAGTCCTGGCCTTGGCTTCCCTCAGTGGATTATGATTCAGGATATGTAAGCCCAAATAAACTCTTTCCTTCCTAAGTTGATTTTGGTCATGGTGTTTTGTCACAGAAGTAGAAACTCTGAGACAGCATCTTAGGCCTATATAAGCTTCCTGCATCTTGTACCTGTCTCTCTGATGTAACCACCAATGTATTTTAAACTTGCCTTGATTTATGAATTTTTTTGTTCTGTAAAACTATGAAACTGCTTCCATGTGGAAACACTGAATTAGGTGTAACCTAAATCTGTGTTCCTGGGTCATGGTTACTCAAGAAGGTTCAAGAATAAACTATCTCTTTACTCTCTCTTTAAGATGTGAGCTATGGTGTTTTAGACTGACAGTTATGTCACCCAACTTGGGGCCTGAGAATGTTCCATGGGCGAAATCACCTGCATGGACCCATTGAGTCCAGGCTATCTGGTGTTACTTCCTCTGTGTATTATTGCTGAGTTCTTTCTAGGGCTCCAGACCTCCCTTGGTTTGACTGACAATCCATTTGTTTATTCTGAGGTGGTTAATTAAAGATCCTAATTTGATAAATACCTTTACTGGTCTGCTTTCATAGTTTTTGGTTTAAGGTATCTAGTTTATTTGCTTTGAAAACATTTTGGTCTAGACATTTTGTTTAGTTTTGTTTGCTTGCTTGCTGTAGAATCTATGAAGGCACTGGATTTTGTTCACTTTTGGAACTTTGAAGGCATTTTGTTTTCTGTTTTGTCTTAGTTTTTGTTATCTTTAAAATACTTTCATTCAATATCATTTGGTCTTTGTCTCCTGATGCTCCTTCTCAAATGGTAAATTCTACATTTTTTTTCTGTTGTTTCTCCTGTGACCTTGCTAAGCCCTTTGCTTAGGGATTTTACACGCACCCCATAATAGACACTGAAGACAAGAGGCACTTGTTCCTTCCCACTCAAGTTTGGCAGTGTCAGGGGAAACACCCCGCGACACACAACAGCTTCATAAGGAAACCCAACCCTGGTTCCTGGATCAGAAGGGACTGATATTGGCTTACCCAGGAAGACACATGTGAGAGATCCATCACACAGTGTCGTGAGCCCCCCCCCCATGTTTGCATAAATGTGTAAAATAATCCAGAGACTCAGGGAGAAGATGGCCTCAGGGTGAAAGCTGAGAAAGTTGCACACAAAAGTGACCCCAAGGCGGGTGGCAGTGGCACACCTTTAATCCCAGCACTCGGGAGGCAGAGCCAGGTGGATCCCTGTGAGTTCAAGGCCAGCCTAGTCTACAGAGTGAGTTCCAGGACAGGCACCAAAACTACACAGAGAAACCCTGTCTCAAAACCAAACCAAACCAAACCAAACCAAAAACAACAACAACAAAAAAGTGACCCCAAACACATATTTTCTAGGAGAAAACACACACACACAACACACACACACACACACACAACACACACACACAGGTTTCCAGAAAAGGGGACATGTTTGGAGATAAACTGCCATTTGGTATTCTATTCCAGCTAGCTTTATGTGTGATAATTACTGACTAACTTGCCAGTATTTGGGAAAATGGGGATATCTAAAGATACCCTGAATATTTACCACCTCCAAAAGGGTTCATCTTGTGGGCTTAACAAAGTTCTAGGCAATGATTTTTTTCTTTTTCCTTTTCCCTTTTTATTTTCTTCTTTTCTTTTTTTAAAAACACAAATTGGCAGCCTGCTTTAATTAAAATGTAAAATGATCTATAAAAACCAATAAATTGGTAATTGGTGGTAATAAAGAACTCTAAAAAACTATATGTGAGTTAAATTAGATGCTAAAAATTAAAAAATTAATTTAAAAACTTGTTTAGAGTTTGTATCAAAACTAAAAATAACTCTAAAATAGGTCCCACTAGTCTCTTCTGACCTCACCCCTTTATCTCCTACCTATCTTATAGTTTTTCTTGAGCAGCTTTTTAAACTCTCAGGCTTACAGTAAAGTATCTTTATAATACAAATCAGAACTAAAATTCCTTTCAGCCTTAAAGCCAAAACTCTCAGTTTGGTCCCAAAGCTTAGGAAAACTCCACCGACAAAGATATTTGGTTGTCAAAGATAACCAAATGAAGCTATGTCTGTGTCCACCCAACAGTTTTCCTGGGGATTTATCCTGCGACCCATCTTTAAGCATCTTGGTGAGTTTTCCTGTCTGTCATTTGGCTGACCCATCCCATTAAACATGGGTTCTGTGTTCCTTTGCTTGTTTTTCTAATCAGAAACCCACTAAATGTTTGAGTTCCACTGACATCAGAAATAACATTTTCTAGACCTATCCATACTTTACTCCTGGGTTATATGTTGTAACACATGTCTTTTCGGGGGAACATCTTCATAAACCTTGATTCCCATGTGACTGGTCTGGCAGAACTAAAGATATTCTAAAGAGACACTTGTACCTCCCAGACTATCAGACTATGAAATATTGGTGTCTTAGTTAGGGTTTCTATTGCTGGGACAAAACCACCATAACCAAAAAATGGGGAGGAAAGGGTTTATTTGGCTAACACTTCCACATTGTAGTCCATCATTGAAGGAAATCAGGACAGGAACTCAAACAGGACAGGAGGAACCTAGAGGCAGGAGCTGATGCAGAGGCCATGGAGGAATGCTGCTTACTGGCTTGCTCATCATAGCTTGCTTAGCCTGCTTTCCTATAGAACCCAGGACCACTAGCGAAAGGATGGCACCACCCACCATGGACTGGGCTCTCTCACATCAATTACTAATTCAGAAAATGCTTTACAGCTGGATCTTACGGAGGCATTTCCTCAAATAAGTTTCCCTCCTTTCAGATAACTCTAGTTTGTGTGTCAAACTGACATAAGACTAGCCAGCACAGCACAAATTGAATGGGAATGGGTAGGCTGGAGAAAGAAAAAGCACAGGGGGCTGGGGGGGGGGCCCTTGTCTCCCTGAAATAAATCTCACACAGTTCCAACAACTTGTCCAACCACCTTACAGGATGAGACTAAAACCCAGACAACGATGACTCAGTGGTAGGCGTGGCAGAGACTCCTTAGGTGTGCACATCCTTGGACCTCTGAAGATGGACCTGAGGGTCTACTGGACCTCTTTGTCTCTCTTCCCAATGTGGCCACACTAAAATAAATCTCTTTTCTGCTTTCTACCTTTAATTTGGCTCTTTAGCTGGCCTTTATTGAGGAAGAGGTAGCCCGCTGACTTAGGGCACAAACAGTGACCTCTAAGTTCAGTAACATCTACACATTCCAAGCTAATTTCTTGCCTCATAGAAATCAGCCTGGAACACAATAAAACATGACTTCCACCTCAACTATGGTGGGCGGGGGGTGGGGGGTCAGTCCTCAAGAGCCTCAAGTCTACAAGTCACACCTCACCTTTTGATCTTTTGTGTTACGAAGCCTTTCTCACGTCTTAAAGAAATAAATTTTCAACTTTTTCTTCTAAACTGGGTGCATCTATCTCATCTAATTATGTCCTGTGTGTCAGAATTATTTACAAATGTTTTTGGTTGTTTTCTGATGTTGTTTGTGTCAAAGAGACAAACTGTCTTTTTTTTTTTTTTAACAAGCATGACCACTTCAGTTCTCTTTTTTAAAAGTCATTTTTACTATGTACTCAAAAATTTTTTTGGCATACCCAATTAAAATACATGTGCAGATTCACAAATTTAAATATTGTGATCAAGGCTTGATAAATACATACTACTTTATAAATTTTGATTCTCTAAACATCTTAAAACCCTATTAAAATGATGTATTTGGGTATATTAAATGTTTCATAAAACTTAAAATGCTAATTGTTTATATAAAACATTTATTAGAGTCATAAGATTTCATTGAGCTATAAATTTTAATGATAAAGATTGCCTTCCAAAACAGATTCTAAATATATATACTTATATAAATTTTTATTTCACTTACATAATGAGTAACATAAAATTCATGATTTCTTCAAAATATGTGTACTGTAAACTGCTAAATATAGTTTTATTAATGCTGGCATACATATAAATCAATAGATATATATTGAATGAAAATGACGACATGGCTGCTCCGAGGTACGGTTAAGGAGAAGGGAGGGTGGTGGGAGAGTGGGGATGGACCATAGGGCAGAAATGGGAACTTTGAGGGTAGAAGATTGCACCTGTGGAATGGTTTCTCTCCAGTCTCCAGAGTTGTAAACACGGAAGGAGGTTGATTTGTTGACCTCATGAGGAGCTTCCCAGCTCCTAGCTGCCTGCAGATGTTATCAAATCCTGTCTGGAGTCTGAGTTCACCTGAGGCGTTTAGGTCATTAACCTTTCATTCCAGACCTGGGGATAGATAAAAGGATAAGGGGAGGGGTGTCCTCTTTAATGGACTGCTGCAGCTGCCGAAGAATCGAGTTGGTCCTGAAGGACGTTGGGCTGTTCTGAAATGTCTTTGGCGTTTTCTTAGAGCTGGCTAGACAGAGAGGTTAACTGATGCAGTTTCGGTTAAGTCCCCCAAAATGCCCAGAGTGGCAAGAAGAGGGACGAGCTGAATGGCTTATTTGTCCTTTTACAGGTCACCTGGACTGCTGGGGTGGGTAGGGGTTTTAGGATGCAGATCTCTCTTCACTGCTTTGAGCTGACAGTAGGGGTGATGTAGAAAGAGCAGCAGTTAAGAGTGCCTCAGAGGGTCCATCTAAGGGACCATAGATGCTAAGATCAGAACATGAGTCGTCTGGTGATAATGTACATTCTTGGAGTATGCTATATGGGAAAGGTAGTATCTGTGATATTGAGAGCCGCTGGTAGCAAAAGTCCATGAGAGTATACAGCAGTGACAACTAGTGTTCAGAAGGTCAACCTGTCAGAACTAAGGGTTCTGTTAGAGGAAAGCATCACGCAAGGATTGTTTATGGAATTACTGCCTTTTGAATGAACTGGCTGTCTCTTGTAAACTTCTTATGCAATAACAGCTATGATTCTCCCATTTACCGTGCATTTCCATGTTATGTGTACACGTACTCTCACAATTGCATCTCAATCTTATGGGCACACATTTGTGGGTAGTCTAGAAGATGGTTTAACTGTACAGTTTTTATGAATAGAAACATACTAAAAAATATGCTTCATATTAGGTCTACTGTTCCATGTGGACTGTAGACACTTAGAGGTCTAACTCTCCATCCTTAGCCACTGACAAGGTAAATACTGGCCAAAGTGTCTTTGTAAAACTTTCACAGAGTGGAATTGCAGGTGCCTGGCCTTGTTGGATCAAAACCCTTCAGAAGAATTATAGTGAACCAGAAGTGAGAGTGCAGGTGTCTGGTCTTATCAGTCAGTCTTCAGAGATTAATAGCACCTGTGTTGCCCTCTTCCTCCACTAGCACCTCCCCACTCTGATTCATATAACAATTAACACTTTCTACACCAGTTTTTAATGAAAGACTTTAGGCTCAGTAGACTAATATATAGGTCCTGAGATTCGGGTGACTAACAGAAAAAAACTCTTAACTGACTAACCATATCTGGATATTATTAATACACAAATAGTAATTTTTGCCTTTTCCTTAAATCTCTCATTGGTTTAATTTCTCTCCTTGTAACCTTTGTAGTTATCCTTTAAGAGATAGCCAGAACTTTTTACAATCTACAGCTGTTGTCATCACCAGTTAAGCTGACTAAGTCTTTGCCAAGTGTGACTCTTATCAGAATACTTGTCCCCGAGAGTTTACTTTGTAGATTTTACTAACAAGTTGTTAGTGTATGGAATAAATACATATATGCTTGGGGGAACAAAGAGGGAAAAGAAGATGGAAAAGACCTAGATAGAGATGAGAGAACAGCAAGAAGAGGATTGATTGAGAAGAACAGAGATGAGGATGGAGATGGAAAGAACTAGATAGACATAGAGAACAGCAGGAGGGACAAGAGCAGGAGGGAACGAGAGGAGCTAAGTAAGAGAGCAGAAGAAAACTGTGCAGATAGAATTGACTTAGAAGAATAAAGTGAATGGACTAATGAACTCAGTGTGCTTAGATTCATTGAATATCCCTCAGATTAGAACCCTTATCCACTTGTAGCATCTGTTCTGGATCCTGATAGAAATCCCCTCAAGGCAGGCACTTGGGAGGAATTCGTTACTGTGACATACAAACATGAGATGGTTAGTACTATTATAATTCTTACTGAAAGTGTAGTTAAGAAAATATGTGGGCAGTTTTACCCTTATTGGAGGAAAAGAACAGGCAAGAAAAACATCTGAAGGACTTCAGAGGGTGTCATGGGTGTTAGTGAGACTGATGATTTTAATCTTGCTTATATTTCCTGTTGGGCGTTTAAGACCACAAAAATCAATTTTTTTTTCTGTCAAAGACAGTTGATGATCTGATCCTAAGGAGTCACTTGGGTGTGGGAGGAACTCCTCAGTCTTTTACCAGTTGTCCATCTATGTGGGTGAGCCAAAGATCTTGCTTGACCACTGTGTGTTGTTCAAATCTTGGGTCTTTTTATAAAAACCCAGAGCCAGATATCAGGGTGAAAGCTGAAAGATCAGAGAGAAACAGCCAGCCACTAGTTCTGACCTCTATGAAATCCTCAGCCTTAAGAGAGTGAGTTCCTGTTTCCTCACACCTTATATACATTTCTCTGCCCTGCCATATTATTTCCTGGATTAAAGGCGTGTGTGCTTCCCAAGCAAAGGCATGAGATCTCAAGTGCTGGGATTAAAGATGTGGGTCACCATGCCTGGTTCTGCTTCTCTCCTATACTGGATCAATTCTCATGTAGCCCAGTGTGGCTTTGAACTCACAGAGATCCAGACGGATCTCTGCCTCCCCAGGGATAGGATTAAAGGTGTGTGCCACCACTGCCTGACCTCTGTGTCTAATCTAGTGACTGGCTCTGTCCTCTGATCCTCAGGCAACTTTATTAGGGTACACCATCTATCACCACAACTATTTTATTCAGAAGTGGGGATGAAATTTCTCCTTTGTGTTGACCCTCCTCTTTGTAGACTGGACACCAGTTAAAATGCACCAGATGGGGTCTCCATGGCCTCCCTGAAGAAGAGGACAGGTGAGTCCTCATGGGTACAGAATACTTCAAGAGATGCTCCACAGTCCCTGGGACCTAGTTGACCTTGGGTGGCAAGGGGGAAAACACTCTGCCTTTCATCCCTCTGACCACATTAGCATAGGCCTCTGTGGTGGTTTGAATGAGAGTAGCTGCCATAGGCTCATGTATTTGAGTGCTTGGTCCCCAGTTAGTGGAACTGTTTGGGAAGGATTAGGAGGTGTGGTCTTGTTGGAGGAGGTATGTCACTGGGAGTGGGCTTTGAGGTTTATAAGGTCCACACTGGGCTCATGTATCTCTCTCTTCCTACTGCCTGCAGATCAGGATGTCAAGCTCTCAGCTGTTGCTCCAGCACCATGCCTGTCCGCTTCCCTCCATGATGCTAATGAACTAACTTCTAAAATTGTAAGCAAGCCCTCAATTAAATGCTTCTTTTATAATAGTTGCCTTGGTCACAGTGTCTCTTCACAGCAATGGGACGTGACTGATAGCCTCCAGATATGGTTATTCAACACCGAGAAGGTCATTTACACAAGTTTGGTACTTTTAACTATTGTATAATATTTTAAAGGTCAGACACTTTTAAATAAACTTCATAACTTGCAAAACCTTTTTAGTTTTCTTCTCCATTCTGAAAACATCCAGCCAGCGTTGTATAGAATTTACTTAGGCTTTCTATTGCTGCAATGAAACACCATGACCAAAAGGCAAGTTGTGGACGAAAGGGCTTATTTGGCTTACACTTGTGCATTGTAGTCCATCACGAAGGAAGCAGAACAGGAACTCAAATGGGGCAGGAACCTGGAGGCAGGAGCTGATGCAGAGGCCGTGGAGGGGTGCTTCTTATTGGCTTGCTCCTCATGGCTTGCTCACCCTGCTTCTCTCTCTCTCTCTCTCTCTCTCTCTCTCTCTCTCTCTCTCTCTCCTCTCTCTCTCCCTCCTCCCTCCTCCCTCCTTTCCTTCTTTTTCATTAATTTAAATTTTTTTCTCTTGTACATTACATCTGACTGCAGTCAGGGATATAATCTAGGACCACCAGCCTAAGGACAGTTCGAATGGGCTGGGCTCTCCCCCATCAATCACTAATCACTAATTAAGAAAATATCTACAGGCTTACCTATAACCTGATCTTTTTTTTTTTTTTTTTTTTTTTTTTTTTTTTTTGGTTTTCGAGACAGGGTTTTCTCTGTGTAGCTTTGCGCCTTTCCTGGAGCTCACTTGGTAGCCCAGGCTGGCCTCGAACTCACAGAGATCCGCCTGGCTCTGCTCCGAGTGCTGGGATTAAAGGCGTGCGCCACCACGCCCGGCTTCCTATAACTGATCTTATGGAGGCATTTTCTTAATTTAGGTTCCTTCCTCTCAGATGACTTTAGCTTCTGTCAAGGTGATGCAAAACTATCCTGCACAGTATGTATAAATCTTCCTTCATTAAAACAATTTTCATCTTTACATCCTTCTAATATTTTCTTTTATTTCTTAATACCTCAAGACCTAACAGCATTAAAAAATGAGTTTGCAATCTGTTGTGAGAACTTTCTCCCTGAGAGAAGAGGAGACTAAGCAATGACTGTCCCTCCTTGTAAGGTCCCAGTGACAAACCAAAGTTAGAGTGCTCACCCTGGGAAAACCAGTGAGTTTATTAGGTTTACTTGTGGAGAATTAGTAAGGGGTTACTGAAGGAAGTGTGGACAGCCCAGGAGCAGTCACTCTGAAAAGTCTTTACTCAGTGTGCATGAGGGCTTCTTTTATCGTCATGTAGACATATCCCCACCTTGTCTGTGTAAAATTGACTGGGACGGCCTGTTCATCTTCTCTTTCTCAACTGTGAAGGAGTATTAACATTTAACAAGTGCTGCTGTGATCATTTTAGCCTGGCACAGCCGAAGGTGTGAGGGTGCCAGTGATTTAACTTTCGAAACAGACAGAAGCCCTGTGAATACTAGCTTTTTGTTGTTGTTGTTGTTTTTAATGTTTGCCTGGCTAAACTAAGGACTTGAAAAACCTATTTGTTCATTTGTTTGTTTTTAAAGAGGCTATAGTGGTTAAAAAAAAAATCTTTAGAATTCTTAAAATGTTTGTGTTCATGTACACTCATTTATATACAAAAGACATTTAAGAGCACAGTCATAACTTATTATCTAAATGGAGGGCAATTGTTCAATAGGAAAAATGTGTCCTGAAGTAGAAGCAATCATCTCTTGAAGTTAATTTATATCCTCAAGCAATAGGGACCACATCATAACCAGAATGGGATAAGAATAAAGGGACAATATTGACCAGAATTGTAGTCTGACTTTGAAAGTCACCATGGTCTTTCACAGACTCAACCACTATTTTTAAGTTCAAAGTTCAAACTCTCTTCTGCGACTCAAAGCAGTCTCTTAATTGTAACCCCCTGTGAAAGCAAAAAGCAAATTACATGCTTCCAAGCAACTCTGGTAAATTGTCTGCTTACTGTCTCTGGTAAAATGTGATGTGTACACATGTGCCATTGCACAAGAAATTTCTGCCAAGAAATAGAATTAGTTGGCTGCCCCTTAGCAGTTGGTGGGTTAAAAAGTGGATCTGGCCATACAAGGGAAGGCTCGACCATGAGACCAGAGGGCTTTGGTATGCAGAGCCCCATGGGGTTGTAAATGCTTCCAGAGTTATGCATCAGGAAAGGAGCCAGGCTCCAAATGCAAATTTCCATATGGTACTATTTGTGTGAGGGAGTATAGGAATGGAAAATAGAGCAATGGTTGCCAGGGGTGAGAAGAAAGGTCAAGGGCAAAGGGTGTGGAGAATGCTTTGGTTCAGTAAACTACTCTGCATTGATTGGGGCAGCGGACACTGAACTATAACATAGAACTGTAGGCTAAGGGCCTGCTGGGGCTCAGTGGCAGAGCACTCTACTCTTCACTCTAGAAAGACAACAGCTATTGCTCTGGTACATGCAAGGCCATTGGCTCCATCTTCCAGCACCGCACAGGTGCGCGCGCGCGCACACACACACAGGCACATGCCCCAAATAGGAACATGCACACACATTCACCTTGGGGTAAATCTATTTTTTTAAACATGTATTTATTTTGTGTGTGGGTACGTACGTGCCATAGCTCACATGTGTCGATCAGAGGACAATTGTGGGTGTCAGGACATGAACTCAGGTTGTCGAGCTTGGTGGCAAATGCTTTTGCCTACTGAGACATCTCACTGGCCCAGTCTTTAAAAACAAATAGAATTATTTATTTTTTCTTTTATGTTCATGAACGTTTTGATTGCATGTGCGGATACTACATGGGTGCCTGGTGCCTCCGGAGGTCAGACAAAGGAATCGACTCCCCTGGATCTGGAGTTACAGGTGGTTGTGAGCCACCACGTGGATGCCGTGGATGCCGAGAACAGAACCCAGGTCCTCTGGAAGAACAAATGCTCCCAACTGCTGAGCCATCTCTCTAGACTCCACCTCCCCTTTTTAGTCACAGTTTTGCTTTGTCACTCAGGATAAACTCAAACTCTCAGCAATTTCCCCACATCAGCCTCCGGAGTTCTGTAACTATGGTTATATTCTATCACACCTGACTTAAAAGAGTAAACCTTACTATATCATTCTTTGATCTAAAAGAAATGTGTGTGTGTGTGTGTGTGTTTTTAATATACACCACTGGTAGAATCTAGGTGTAGGGTGTGGTGATAATTTGTTTGTACTTTAACAAAAATCTTGTCTGGAGATCAGAGTGTGGAGCTAGCCACTAGAGGCCAGCAGTGGTGGCACACACCTTTAACCAGCACTTGGGGGGAGGAAACAGGAAGTGGTATGGCTGGGTGGAGAGAGAAGTGAGAAGGTGGGTAGAGACAGGAGCTCCCCCCTTCAGGCTGAGGATTCGGTAGAGGTAAGAAGTCTCACTAATAGCTGGCTGTTCTGCTTCTCTGATCTTTCAGCTTTCACGCTGATATCTGACTCCGGGATCTTATTATTAAGACCAATTAGAATTTGCACTACAGTAGGGTCTAATCCTTTCAACATTTTGGTATGTTTTGAGCACATTCATAAACAGATCTTCAAGAAAAAAAAACTTGAAAAGATGTTGAATGGCTGATAAATGACGGCGGCGTTGGTGGCGCACGCCTTTAATCCCAGCACTCGGGCAGGCCAGGCGGTCTGTGTGTTCGAGGCCAGCCTGGCTACCAAGTGAGCTCCAGGAAAGGCGCAAAGCTACACAGAGAAACCCTGTCTCGAAAAACCAAAAAATAAATAAATAAATAAATAAATTCATGAATGACCAAGTGAAACAAATAAAAAATAGGGGTCATTTCATTACAATCTTAAAAATATGATAATAAATATAATATTGAAGCATTACCAGTCATAATCTGTGGTGGTTTGAGTAAGAATCGCCTTCATAGGCTTCTATATTTGAATGCTGAGTCATCAGGGAGTGGCACTGTTTTAGGGATTAGAAGGATTAGGAGGAGGTGTGTCCTTGTTGGGAAGTGTGTCACAGGGGTGGGCTTTGAGGTTTCAAAACCCCACACCAGGCCAGAGTCTCTCTCTTGGCCCAAGGATCAGGATGCCCTCACACTGCTCCAGTGCCATGTGTGCTACCAGGCTCCCCCACTGATGGTCATGGACTAAACCTTTAAAACTGTAAGCAAGCCCCCAACTCAATGCTTTCTTCTATAAGAGCTGCCCGGATCATAGTGTCTCTTAACATAGAACAGTGACTACAACATCACCCAATATGTGGATAATTTTTAAATGTTGTGTGTGTGTGTGTGTGTGTGTGTGTGTGTGTGTGTGTGTGTGTGTATGTGTGTGTAAGTATAGTATATAGGTACATGTATGCTGCAGTGTGCTTGTAGAGGTCACAGGACAATCTCAGCCATCAGTCTTTGCCTTCTATTTTGTTTGCAGCAGGGTTGTTCCTTTGTTGTTTGATGCTGTGTGTACCAGGCTAGCTGGCCTTTGGGCTTCCCATCTCACCATAGGAGCACCTGGGATGAGAGATGCTCCCACCACTGGACGTCGCTTCACACCGCGTTTCACACTTAGGTCCACATACTGTGTGGCACATACATTACCCACTGAGCTCCTCTCACCTCTTGTTTTGTATTTTGAGACAGATCTTGCTATGTAGCCCAAGCTAGCCTTGTTTGAGTTGGCTATTGTTGGTTGGCCTCCCGCTTGCCCCTGCGTGGTCCTAGAAACCCCATCCCCCACCCCTTCTCTCCAAACCCTGCCGCTCAGAGAGTCTCTGAACAAAGGAAAGGTGCTGAAAACCCAGTTCCTCATTCTTGTGACTATTGCAGCTTCCTCTCCTGAAGCTGTCTGCCGCCCAAGTCACCCGCTTAAATGCTCAGCTTTGGACCAGACTGGAGCACAATCCAGCTTGTGGTGGACACATCATCACTCCTCACCTGCACGCTATAAAACTTTCCTGCCTTGGCCTGGGCATGCAACCTCTCTGGCCTCCATCTTGGGGCTGAGAACACGCCCGGGAGTTGCTTTGTTCCATATACCTGTTGCTATGCTTTTCCAGCTGGGCTTGACACCCAGCTTACTGCATTGGCGGAGAAACTTATCACGGAGGTGGGGGAAGGGGAGGCAAGGAAACCTATGAGTTTGATTTGCTTTCCTTATTGCTGTGACAAATACAAAATACAACTTGAAGAAGGAAGGGTTAATTTGTGCCGCCGTCCATCATGGCAGAAGAGTCACAGCGGCAGAAACAGGAACCGGCTTGATCACATGGTCAGGAAGCAGCGAGAGGTGAGTGCTGGTGCTCAGCCTGCCTGCTCCTTTTCGAGCATTCTGAGGTTCCAGCCCATGGGGACGGTTCTGTCTACATTTAGGGTGGGTCATCCCTGCTCAGTTAAACCTTTCTAGAGACAGACTCACCCATGTTGACCTTATAGCCAGATAAGTGGATCGTGAAGATTATCGACACAGTTATCCTCCAGCCCCTGCCTCTGAGGGCTGAGGTTATAGGCATGTGACACCACTCCCAGGGCTGTATATTGTATTTATCCTCCAGCAGTGGCTGTGACCTTCACTTTAAAAACACTGCTTTAGAGCCGGCTGTGGCCAGGGTGTCTGTGGCTCCAGGGTCAGGAGGCTGAGATGGAGACCCAATTCCAGCTTTGAGCTCAGGGCTGGTTGAAGGTCCTGGGGCATAGGGTAGGGTGACTAGGACCTGTTTCCTTCCCAGTCATCTCAGAGGGAAACTGCTCCGCCTTGTCCCTAGGGAAGCGGGACTCCTGGGAGAGAGAGTCTCAGAGAAGAACCTAAATTCTGTACCAGGGCATGGGTCTGGGGAGGGTAGAGAGCAGCCCATGGTCTGGAAGTCACTGGTGTGATGGTGGTGGCAATGCAACCATGCACCCTCTGGCCTAGATCAGACCCGGCGGCTGCACCTGACTCCCGTGGGAAAGGCTCCTCACAGTAACAGAAACTGCCCATGTGTAAATGCTGCTGACTGCAGGCCTGGTTTCCTGCTTCCAGAACAGCTAGGTCTGGGAAGCTGATCCCTGGCCCACCTACTGTGTGTTTGAAATTACAGAATCCACTGCTGTCTTTTCATGCAATAGAGGGTGGGGACCAGGAGGGACCCAGGCATCATGTGAGCTCAGCAAACACTACCTCTGAGCTGCACCCCAAACACATTCCTGCCTTTCTTAAGAGCTGTATTTCCCTGCTTCAGGGTTGGAAGGTCAAGATAAAATCCCTCTTTCATACCTCAGCGAACTCCTACTCAGCCCTGAGAACCTGACTGTGACTGAGCCTCCCCCGATATAGGTCCCTGGATTCCCTCCTGGGCATGGGCAACAGTTCTCCTCTTTTCGGCCTTTTCACTGACCTGGGCTTGCAGCTGCCTGGTGGGCGGGACCTCTCTCGAAATGTATGAAATACCATAGGATTTGTCGTTCCAAATAAAATGAAGCCTGGTGCCAAGGCTTGAAGCCCCAGAGGCTAATAAACCATTTTCAGGGTTGGCGGGACACTGCCTGTGCCTCCAGAGGGACACTGAGGTGGGGAAGGTCCATCAAGGCAGCGTGACACTTCCACTGCCTGGCAAAGACAGTTTTCTGAGTCTTTGCTTCTTCGTTTTGGGGAGCTCCCCAAGCCAAAGCCTTGATTGTCCTGGGCTCTTCTGAGCACTTGCCAGTAGCCCCTCCCTCCTGTTAGCCTGGCTTGCAGGAGAGGCCACACCCTGACCCCTTTTATTATCTTAGCTCACTATGTTGTGAAACTTATTTCCCTTTGGGGCCTTCTTCTGAACTGTGGTCTTCTGAGGTCATGGATGGTCTCACTGATCTTAGCATCCAAAGGCTGAGTCTGGGGCTTCTAACAACAGGGCCAGGAGCAAGGCTTCAGTTTGTCTCTGAGTCTCAGTTTCCTGCCAATACAAGGGAGATAAAGCTTATATTGTTATATAAGCAAGGGAGAGAGAACAGTGACTTTTTTAAAAAGGATTTTTATTTTTAATTACATGTGTATGTGGGAGGAGGGTATGTAAGTATGTTCATGTGAGGGAGCCAAACCCTCTGGACCTGGAGTCAGATCTTGTGAGCATCTTGACTTCAGTGCAGGGTCCTTGGGAAGAACAGTGTGTGCACTCAGTTGCTGGGCCATCTTCCCGTCCCCAATAACATTGCTCTTGTGTTGACTCAGCAATCCTGGCCTGAACCTAGCCACGGCCTGTTGATTGTGTAGCACCACAGTCAGGTGGTCGAGGAAGACGGACAAGGCAGGGCTTGTCTGGGAAAGGATGGCCCCACGGGAGGGGTCTCTCACGTAGGAGTGAGAGCTGAAGTCTGTTCACATACTGGAGTAGTTAAAAAGGCAGAAGGCTGACAAACTTTTTTATCAGATCTGCCAATGTCTTCATTATGAAGGTGACTTGTCGTCAGGTATTCTGGTTCTAGTGAATATATGATCGTGGACATTTATAGGTAGTCACTGCTAAAAGACAGTGACAGGACCAGGCGCCAAGGCCCTTGAAAGAGTGTCCTCTGCTCCCAAGCCCCGCCTCACACTCCGCTCAGGAAAGGGCAGGCAGATTCGCTAGGAATAAGGCGAAGGACTGGAGGAGTGGCTGGGTGGTAGAGTGCTTGCCTGAGGATGCGTGAAGCCCTGGGTTCCATCCTCAGCTCTGCAAAACAAATTTAAAAAAAAGAAAGAGGGCTGTTGAGGTGTTCAGGTGGTAAAGGCACCTGTTGCCAAGCCTGATGACCTGAGCTTGGTCCATCAATCCGGCAAATTGTTCTTTGACCCCTAGCTGTGTGCGCATACACTCACAAAAGAAGAGTGTAATACTTTTTTTTTTAGTACAAAGATAGAGGAGATGGAGTCAAGTCACAGCGAATGGGCTCGTGTCTGCAGGCTGATTCCATTCCGTCTCCTCTCAGCCATGGTCGTCGTCTGGGCACAGGTGCACACTGGCTTTGATCACTGCCACTCACCAGTATTTCTTCCTAGCTTTGCTTCCCTTCACCTGAGGTTGGAGACCCGAGTTGCTGAGAACTGGGGGTGGGGGTGGGGTGGGTTCTGTCTCTTCTGTTCCAGCTAGTTTTTCCCCTCTGAAATAAATGTGTGAGAGAGAGAGAGAAGAGAGACAGAGAGACAGAGAGACAGAGAGAGAGAGGATGTCAGGTCCTGTGGACAGAGGCATATCTGAAGAGACAAGAGGAGGGAAGGGAGCAGGCTGAGAGGGTGATGGAGCTGAACCCCTTGACCAGCAGCAGCACACGGAAAAGCTTGCCCTGCACTTTTCTGGCGCACAGCAGAGCAGACCCTGTTGATGAGAGCACAGGTGAGAGCCAACCCTGAGAAAAGTGAGCATGGGAGACCTTCGTCCCAGCCCTCACCTCCCGCATGCTGGCGTGGGCTGGGGAGGAGAAACCCTCCCTTCACACCCTGTCCATCAATGTCTAAGACAAATGGGATTGAGACCCTGAGTAACGAGCGTGGGAGAGCCACCCCTGCCTGCCCACAACCTCAAACACTCTGGGAAGAATTAGTGCCAGGGCAGCACAATACATCCAAACCTGTTAGGCAAGTGTGTGAGCCAGCCCTGAAGTTAGAGCTCTTCCCACTTCACATCTGGTTGGGGTGGCATGGCAGGGGAATTGATGCCCCTGCCTGCCTGTCAATGCCTGGGGGGGTGGGAGATCTGGGCCCTGTGGTCATAAGAGTGGGAAGGCCGACTATCCTTATCCCACCACCAGCTGCAAACTGGGAGAGCAGGCCCTGCACCCTCCAGGGCAGCTCAACATAGCCAACCCTGCTAGCGTAGGTGTGGGTGAGCACCCCAAACTGTGAGCATGGGAGAGCTGTCCCATTAACAATCCATCTTGTGGTGCGCAAGGTAGAGTTGCCCTCCTCCCTACCTACCCATCAACCCCTGGCAGGAGGGAGAGCTGGTCCTGTGTCATAAGAATGGGAGAGCCAACCCTGTCGTGGCAGCTGTAGGTGAGCCAGCCCAAAGTGTAAGCATGGGAGAACTGTCCCTATTTCACACCTGGCAGACCAACCCTACGGCTGCCCAGGCCAAGACCCAAGGTTATGACTTGGCCCGCCCATCATCCACCCCATCTGTGATCTGCTGGAGCACATGAAAGGACCCGACCTGCAGACCAAAGCTGCAGAATCTCCACAACACAGGACCACAAGAGTCCAGGAGGAGTCCCTGTGAGGGCCCAGCATTGATGCATAGGTAGTAGAAAGCCAGAGGCTTTGAACCAGACAATGACTCTTGCCAACGAACACTTGTAAGTTAAGCCATATGGCCACAGGGGCCGCAGTGAATCACTGTGTCACTCTGCAGCTTACATGGCAAGACTTTCAAGTTTTTCCTCGTTTTTATTTTATTCTCCTTTTTTTTTTTAAAAATTTGTTATATTTGGGGGGGGCAGGGCAGATGAAAAGAGATGGGGAAATGAATGGGACCAAGACACATGATGTAAATGACACATATTAATAAGTAAATAAGAATTTTTTTAATCTTTAAAATAAATAATTTTCAAAAAAGAAAGGAAGGGAGGGAGGGAAAGAGAGAAGAAAGAAAGAGAGAAGAAAGAGAGGAGGAAGGAGGGGAGAGAGAGAAGTGGGGTGGGAGGGGAGCCTGGCTTGCGAGTCCCTCTGATTCCTTGCCACAATGACTTCCCCTCTCTTGCACATGCTTCCACCGTGTGGCCACCACCATACTGTGGTGTGTTAGGAGGATTCTCGCCAAATACAGCTGACTGAGCTGCTGGGCTCTCAGCCTCCACAGCATAAACAACCCACTTTTCTTCATGAAGTAGCCAGCCGATGCTTGTGACAACAGCAGACCAAGCAGCACCAACATGCATTTGAAGGATCTCAGAGTGCTTGCCTACAGCTTTCTGGCGGCCACTCTAGCTTGAGCCTCTCCTTGTTCACACAGTCCAGAGTTTCCCTTGCGGTCATTTCTGCCTAGCTGTCTCTCGGCCAAAGTCATTGTCTGGCCCAGGTTCACATTCTTTCTTCTGTGTGCTCTCAGCCTCGTGGAGTCGTGTCCGGTAAGTATCAGATGTAGTCAAGCTGATGTGACTTGTCCTGTCACCTTCTTCTCTCACTTCCTGCGCTCTGGTGACCATCCTGACCTGACATGGGGCCTGTCTCCCCCCACCTTGCTTTCATTTTCACTTTCAGGCCTCTTTCCCTTCCCAGTGCTCTGTCCCAGCCAGGCCCTCACACCTCCCTCACCCAGGTCAGAAGTGACATCTCCCAGCCACTTTCCATTGCTGACCTACTCCAGCTGGGAGGCCAGCTGGGAGGCCGGTTCCCACATTCCCCCAGCTGGTACCATGAGGAGAGAGGGATAAGAGATTTAGATAGAAAGGATAGAGGAGACAGCAAGAAAGAGATAAACACAGGATTAGAAAACATAGAGCCTGGATCCCAATTCACCAGCCCCTTTCTGTCTCTTCCAAGGGCTTTTTATAGAATGCCAAGGGGTGGACACAAGACCTCCCCTAGCTCAGCCAAGTGTAGACCCTTCAATCACCTAGAAGCCTGCACATGGTCAAGCAATCCTCTAATGCAGCTCTTCTGGGTAAAGCAAGCTCAGCTCTCACTAGGATAACCTTTGTGGGCCTCCACAATACTTTTTATGGATGTCCTATACAATAACTCCCCCCCACCCACATCTCCTTTGCTATTGATGCAGGGGTGAAGGGTGGCTTTCTCCCCCGCCCACGGCCAGCATGTGGGAGGTGAGGGCGGGGCCAGGATCTCCCTCATGCTCACTTTCTCAGGGTTGTCTCAACCTGTGCTCTCATCAACTAGGGTCACTCTGCGTTCGGTTTCTGCCACCGCGCCCAGACTAAAAGTACCAGGCAACGCTTTTCTCCTGTGTGCTTGCTCGCGCTCACTGGTATCAGGCTCCGAGTGTCACCCTCCAGCCTGCTCGCCTTCCGTCCATCTCTGTCTCCTTCAGATACATATGCCTCTGTCCACAGACTTAGAACTGTACATCTCGCGCCTCCCGATGCTATGAAACCCAATGAGGAGAATCCGGGCCTGGCATTCGCATCCTCTCAGGTTCCCGTGCTGTGTCTTATCAGGTTGTTCATCAAGAGACACAGACACACTTAACATCTTATCTAAGCCCTGACACAGAAACGTACTGAGCATGCAGCTCCACCAGGCATGACTGAATGCTATACCCACAGCGCGCACTGGCATTGCAACGGAGAAACCCTACACGGGTGACTGAACTTGGCTCTGTGTCTAGAGATAATCTTCGCTTGCATGAGGCTTACATCTAAGGGTCTGGCATTGTCAGCTGATGGCTTCTGCCACACACTTATAGACCAGCTAACACAGAAAGGGCAAAATCTTCACGTGGCTCCAAACCCCAAAAGAAACATAGCAGCAAGCCGAGGCGTGGTGCTCGCGCCCTAGCGCCTTTAATCCCCTGCCCCTGTCGGAGACTCCGGCGAGCCAGAATGGTGGACATCTGTGTACTTCTGTAAGTTCATCAGAAAGGACAAGCATTTCCCCTATGACAGAAACCTGTCTCTGCGAAAAACACAAATCAACAAATACCACAAACACACAGAGCGAGAGACGAAACCACGATGAACAGAGGCACAATCAACGCAGTCATAAAAAGGGCGATCCTACTTTGCCACCCATACTGCATTATCACTCGAATACACCAAGTTCCCTGGACAAAACACTAAACCCATCTAGACCACACTGCAATGCGCCAACGCAGGCGCATTTTAATATATTTACACTAACACACACACACACCACAGCGAGCGACACACAAACCACCTACCCTAACACCACACCGCAGTAATAATAAAACGAAAAAAGAACGCGAGCGAGCGCCCAATTTGAGACGGCTAGACGCTCAGCATGCGGTTACAGGAGGTTCCTCAACGCGCACCTACCTCGCTATAGCTAGGACAACCCGATCCTGGGCCCCTAGGTTTACGGGACAGTAACATTAAACAGTATCTCCTCAAGGTGGCCTCCAACGACGTTCGCCCTATACTACTCCGCACCCTGGTAAGAATTAATGTAGACATAATTTAGTCATTGAAATAGTCTCGCTCGTAATCTTTAAAACAACAGAGAGGTAAACGTTGAGATCCTGCTTCTTGATCATCATACAGCTCCGTACGAGACCCTCGACGTTAGCGTGTATGCCAATACTTGACTACTACGTGAGACCAGCTGCATTATCTATACACTTGACGACCCTGATAACGATCCGATGACGCGTGCGCCCTACATTGTCATCTCCAACACCACAGGTTGAGACTGAAGGAAAAGTTACCGTTGGGCACCCCTTTGAAAGGTCTGTCTCATTCCTGACCTTCTATTCTGACTCTTCACTTCCGTAAAGAGTGGGCGTGCTAAGGGAACTTGGACTGAAATGTCGAATCTGTGAGCCCAGACAAACCTTCTAACTCCTCAATTCTGTCTAAGTATTATCACAGACTGTAAGGGTATCTGATATATTATTCATCGTTTACCCATATCGGACGCTCATTCCTGAGTGTATTTGAAGATCTGAGACCCAAAAATGCACACACCACACACACACACACACCACACACACACACACACACACAGAAGAGAGAGAGAGAGAGGAGGAGAGAGAAAGAGGGAGAGAGAGAGAGAGAGAGAATCTGCCTGCCCAGGATTCTTATTCCTTAATTTAATGACTGAATTCCTAAAGTCAAACTGCTTCAACGTTCCTGGCTCCTACAGCATGTGATGTATTCAGTTCTGGCACCCGATAAGAAATGAGGTGTCCTTGCTGTTTGTGTTCAAAACTTGACAGCCACCTAAAGTCATTCTGAGGAGGAGGGAAAGGGATTTAAGAAAATGCCTCCATAAGTTCCAGCCCTGTTAAAGCACTTTCCATATTATGATTGATGGTCCAGGAAAGCAGGCTCGAGCAAGCCAATGAAAGGGCCAGTAAGCCAGCACTCTCCATAGCCTCTGCTTCAGTTCCTGCTCCAGGGCTTGGATGTTCTATATGTAAATGTTTGTTTGATTGGTCAATAAAAAATAAAACCACCTCGATTGGCCAAAGTGCCAGGCAAGGAAGTATAGGCGGGGAACAGGGAGAGAGGGAGAATTTCTGGAAAGTGAAGGCTGGGTCAGGAGAGACAGCTGCCAGCTGCCATCATGAGAAGATGTTAAGAACCGTCGGTAATAAGGTAAAGCCACACGAGCAGCAGCTTCTAATCGGAAGAAACTTCGTAAAACGATACACCAACTACGCATCCTCTCACGCGTGCGGTACCTTACCGAATGATCCGCACACTACCTATCCGCACTCATAGTAAGCGACATGCTTATAGAGAGCCGTACTGCTTTTCGATCAGTGTGGTTTACCCCATAAGTCACCGCGTCAGCCTCACTATATACCAAGTGATCACTAACCTGACAGTCTAAGAGCCACGCAATCTCCAAAAACATACCTCTCACTTAACTCTTTATGACACACACAATTCTCCGTTACGCTATCATCTACTAAATCCTATGATTCGCGTACCCCCTCTGCTGAATAGTGCTCCAGACTCTGTGTTCCAACCGTTCCCCTGCGTTTCCGTCGGTAAGCCGTGTCCCTCTTGGACCCTCTAGTCAACCAGCAACGTATGCACCTTCATGCAGCCTCCTTTCCTGCGCACCAAAAACCTCCCCATCCGGAATCTGACGCCGTACACCCGGCCCAGCTCGGACAGAACACCGTTTTCGATTCTTCCCCTCGACAACCCCGACCCATACCTTAACTCACTGTTCCTACCATGGAAATTACAACTCACTATCCTCCCTCCCATTTATTATCCCTGAAGACGACTCCCTCACTCGGCGATTACGAACCCCCTCAGTCATCCACTGACCAGACTCTCCGCAGTTATAACAACTACATCCATTTTCAAGTGCTTCTCATCCGCGGTGACTCCACCTCCGTCGACACTACATGTCCGTTACTCTCTCCCGACTAAGACCAGTCTGTTACCCTGAAGCGCAAAATTCCTACTCCCCATCCACTCAGAATAAGTTCAGCACAAACAGAACTGCTCCGCGTAAAGCGACAATCCCTATTTTCATATTCGTCTCTAACGTTTCCTCAACTCCCGCTCTAATTCTCATTCCGTGCATCTACTCCAGAGTCTATATCGTCTCATACGTTATTGTTATCTTTCACCTCCGGCCCTAACTCTAGCTCTCTATGTCTCCGGCGACGTTGCGAACTATATCTCTTAGCCTTAACCTATTCGGAGCAGCGTCTGATGACCGTGCTCTACTCATGGAATACAATAGTGCACACAAGAACAAATAAGAGTCACCATTATCAATACCCAAGAGAAAAAAAAACTTGCAGCAACCAAAAGCTTTAAGATAAAACACTTCGCGCGCAAGACTATCCGACCGTTATAACTAGAATTGCACAAGACACATGTATATATCGTTACTTTGCGAAGTATCTCTCAGAGAACGCACCGTCCTATCCCCGCTATCTCCGCGTCCACTTCGAAATGTAATAAAGCTTGCATCCAAGCTAATGGATATTACACACGGAACATTAGACCTTAAAACGCCCTCATCCAATCCCCAGCGTCCCTTTTGGTGGCCTCCAGACATCTGAACCACTAGCGGATACCACCGTACCCGGCAGGAAGATTTGACAGACAAGGTCCAGATTTCTTTTGTGACCTCTATCCAGATCTCACCTGTTCCGCAAGGTGATAGCCTGCACACTTTGGGCACCGTATTTAAAGCACAACCCATCCTCTCCCTATACACACCGGCACGAGCCACAATGACTCTCATGCGACTAGCGCAGAGCCTCAACCAGGCCTCGGCCTTGAACCTCTCAGGCCCGACCTTTCGAACTAACACCGCCAGCCTCAACCGGGCCTATTCAATCCGTCGCGGCCTCTATTAGCGACCACCTCCTCACTGCCTTCATCTCCACTACCCCTATACGATCAACTTCCAAATACTAATCCGAGTTCTCAACCCCCTTCGGTATCTCACACCCACCTACAGAGGGTAGCACTAGTGCACTAGTGCCGCGATAGTAGTCTCAACAAATCAAAAACCAACGTCACCATCCGCCCAAGCTCACTGCACAGACTCCACAACGCAATGTCCGCACCCTTCCCCCGCGTGAAGCTCCGGAAGAGCATTCCCAATGTGCCACTCAGCGCCACAGTGAGGCACACGGAAACCCACCCACACTGTTCGCCGAACGTAGGAGACCTAGCGCTGAGAACACACCACACATTGACCTTCTCCTCGAATGACCGACACCAGATATCGCACCATCGTTGGCGTCATACCTCTTCTACCGGGGTTCAAAACTGAAAATCCCGCATCAAAATTTTCCAATGCATCACCAGTCGATTAATAGCCGTCATCTCAGCCACCAATAGTGAGTTTTGCGAGAGTCACACCGGCTCCGCGAGGAGATCGTCACTGAGAGATTTATTACACATGACAATCTGCAGAACTCTCAATCAAAAAACACACCATACGTACCTTTGCCGGAGTACAATCAGTTTCCGCTTATACAACACATGAGTTTTCGCTCATCTTCAGCATCTCTCTTACGACGATTCATGCGGCACCTCACAAAGAACTTGCTACATCGCACTTTGCTGTCGAAAACACATTACACTCCTAATGCGCATAGAGAGAATCACAGACTCAGTGACCCTACCACTAAGCCCTAACTGACCTAATCAAACGCTCTAGTGGATACAAGTCTGCTGTATTTTAAAAGTAGACTTGTTCGCAAATCACTTGCTACACCTGGAGTCCATTTGCTCCCAAGATGCGTGAGGATCATACAGACCTCACTCTTTCCATACCCCGTCTTCTCTCACCCTTAACTCCCCGCTACCGATGCCCTCAACTTCTGCAACGATCCTTCCCTTGTTCGAAACACACCGACAACACTGTGCCCGCTCACGCTAACCTTCTACTCCTCCATCATATTCTCTCCACCTCGTCATGCGGCCCATCATATGAACCCTACTCCCGTATCATCACCCACAGACACGCGTCGCTCTCCTACGCATCACAAAACCAATAATCACTTACCACCGTGCCTACAACTCACCTATGCTCAACATTCGACACCTACCCGTCACACATCCAGACCCGCCTGACTCCCACTCTCCACTTACGTTACACGCAAATTCCTTAGACTACCATATACTCATCCGTAATTCCAAATATGCCACTAGCTCGCTGACACCATTGCTCCTCCTACTCTCATAATCGAAGACAGTCAGCACCACGCTCAGAGAGATAATTCCACTAGACAACACAGCCACACTAAAACATGTCTACCCCTCTACATGTCCACCCTTCAGATCTTCCAATACTTAATCCTCTCATGCTCGAATTCTCTACACACCTTTCGCATCCAACAAATGCCATCTTTTTCTAGACGCCGTCTTTGCACCTACGACCGTACACATCCCATCCATCACCATCCTGTATAAGGACGACTTATGTCGATAGTCTATGGATAGAGCAGAGCGTGATATTCTCATACAGTAGCCCTTTTGTAGGTGCTCCCCTCGAGCTTCACTCTGACGCCATTACCCAGCAGACTCGACACACGCGAGACATGCCCTGAATCCAGCCATTCTATGTAGTCTCCAACCCGGCGAAATCCATATCACCGCGAACACCCGCGACTTTCTAGACTACTACTTAACTGAGACACTGTAGTCTGACAGCTACAGATTCAACCTACATTTACGCATCATCCAAAGCGAACCGTCTCCTATTAAATCGTCGACCGTCCGCACGCAACAAGCGACGCGAGCATTCTCTTCCAAGATCAACCTGTGTGCGCTTATTGCCCCACTTGCCGTCCCAAAACTGACTCCACCTCATCATGGGGCGGCCATACTGGGATATAGGAAGATCATGCCGCCATTGGAGTAACTCATATCTACAACATGTAGAGAACATAGAGAGGATGGATGGGTCCGACATTCATCATGACGGATCATTAAGCTAGACACCCCAACGCTTACCTCTTGCTTGGCAAAACTCAAACACCAGGTGGATTCAAGGCTCATGCATGAGACCTGATACCTGAAGTTTAAGCACAATTCAGTTTATAGACACAGGAAATGACTTTCTAAACAGCACAGACATTTGACAAATGGGACCACATGTGACCTTTCACAGCACCTTGTGACAGCATGCACACGGATACAAAATTCTCATGCCAAATGAAGGAGTGTGCATGGGGAAGGATCAGAAGTCCCACCCCTAGTTTGAGGAGATACTGGCAACTGTGAGCTTCTGGGGGAGGGAGAACCTGTTTTCTTCAAGGGTTCTGCCTCTGAGAGACTGCCTATGCTCCGGTAGATTGTCCAACACACACACACACACACACACACACACACACACACACACACACACACACACACACACACACCGGCAGCACTAAGTGGGCTTGGTGAGTTTCTAAAACATGTGAAATTGGAGGAATAGAGAAGGAGTTGGAAGGGAGAGGATGGCAGATAGATTTCATCAAAGCACATGGCATACATATATGAAATTATCAAACAATAAAAAGAATACACAGCTCACTAAGCTTGCAAGAATGGGAGGGCACATGGAAGATACCCTCTGCCTTGTCTCTGGAGAAAGGAAAAAAGGAATGGGAAGGACTCCTCATGCCAGTGCATGGTCGGCCCTAAACTCAAGGTCAAACTCTCTCATTGAGATCAATGACTTCTGCCAGGTGGCAGTGGTACATGAATTAATCCCAGCACTTGGAGGCAGAGGCAGGAGGATCTCTGTGAGTTCCAGGCCAGCCTTAGTCTCCAAAGCTAGATCCAGGACAGTCAAGGCTGTTACATAGAATCTCTGTCTTAACATTAAAAAAAAAAAAAAGGAGGAAGAAGGGAAGAGAGAGATCAATGACTTCTAACATGGGTAAATGGGGTTGAGAATATATTGCAGGGTTTTGTTGATATTTGCATCCTTTACAAAGCCCAGTTTTGGAATAGCTGAGGAAATGGTCAGTGTTATTTTAGGTGTTGTTTTTCCTGGAGATTTTCAAGAGCAAATATGATATTTTGGGTTATGTCTAGGTCAACGGAATGTAGGAAGATAGGGACTGTGAGATGCTTCTTATAGACTAGTGCTCCCACAGGGGGAGTGAAGACTGTGGCCTGCACACATGCCCACTACAGGCCTTGCCTTCTGTCCCTTGTGGGAGTACAGTGCAAGCGCCTGGCCTGTGTGTTTTATGATGCCTTTCTCGGGATCTGTGTTCATCCTTAATTTTCTTGAAATCCTTTTCCTTCTTCCTCTTGAAAAATACATTCTAAAATGTAGTTTCTTGTATCACCAATTACGGAAAAAAAAAAAAAAGGTGTTCCTTTTTCATGATTGGTAGCTCACACAGACAAAAAGAGCATCCTGTGTCACATTTTTGTGGATCAAACTCATTTTACAAGGCTTCATCCTAAACGTCAAGCTAGATAATTGATTATTTATCAGCTTATTAACCACTTAACTGGGATTCTTTTTCTTTCATTAATAAAAGCTGATGGAGTTACTGTGGTGGTGTGTGTCTGTAATCCAGGCATTCTGTGGACTTAGACGGGGGCACTGGCATTTGAGACCAGTGTAGACTACATGGCGAGTTCAAGGCCAGCCTGGGCTACAAAGCTAGATTCTGTCTCGAAAGACTAAAAGAGAAGATTGTGTGTGGGGTGGGGGGCCGGCAAACAAACAAAAAAAAATGAATGAATTGGAAATGAGTCTATGAAGAGAAAGGCTGTCTGTCTTGTCTGCCCGCTGCATAATCATTTTCTTTAGGTTCTAGAAGCTTTGGCTCTTTCGGGTAGCATCCATCTTACACTGCTCTGCCCTCCAGCATTCCCTGCCTCCCACCAGCTTCTTCCATTGAGCCGTGGTAGGAACACAGTATGCTTGCATCCTCCAAAGTCCCTTGCTTCCCACCCACCTGTTCCTGGGCACCACCCTTCTCCCCCACTACCACCAGAGTCTGCACAGGTCCTGAACAGATTAACCCCCAGCATGTGCAATGGTTAGTACTGTCAATTTGACGAGATCTAGAATCACCCCTGGATATAAACCTCTGAGCATGTCCGTGAGGAAGTTTCGATTAGGTTAACTGAAGCCAGAAAAACTACTTCGAATATGGACAGCACCATTCCATGTGGGACCTCAGAGAAGCTCCGAGGGCCTGAGAAACCCAGGGAGGCCCAGGGGTAACCAGCACTGAGGACAGGGAAGTGTGTGGTGGCCTGGAGCTTGCTCCGATCCTGCCCTGGGGATGCCCCTTGGAGTTGCAAGACCTCTCTGACTCTGGGCAACAACAGGATACCTGAGATGAATCTCAGCAATAATCCAGTATTTATGATTCTTCAGAAATGAGAAGCCCTGAACCAGATCAATGACTCATTGCAATAAGTATTTGCATGTAAAGCTGTTGGACAGCATATATATTTATATATATACTGGTGACACACTGCAGTTTGCCATGCTACTTTTGATGAACAAATGTGCGATGGAGAGGGAGGAAGGATGTCGGAACAGAGCAGCCTGTGCACAGACAGAGGCAGATTTAGAGAGCGCAATGGCAGCAACAGGTGTGTGAGCGTGGCTTCAGCGAGTGAGGGAACGTGTCGTTGCCCAGTAGGGCTAGCAGGGTGATATGCAGGAGCCTTGAGCTTGTGCAGGCTCTGCCCCCGAATTTGCTGCTTAGCTGCATGATGGCCCTGGCTCTGAACAAACTACAGGATGTCTGGGATGAGAACGTTTCATTTTCTGGATTGGGCCTCCTTGAAAGACCTTTATGGTCTGTACTGCCACCAGAGACCATGGTGATGTCCTTGGTCTATCTTACCGCTGGAGGAAAGATGGATATATGTGGCCTGGGCTGCTGCCCGATGCTCTATTGGTATCTGTGGTCCATGCTGCCACCCAAGGCCATGTCAGTTGTCTGTGGTCCGTGTTACCACCAGAGGCCATGTGGATGTCCTCGTCTGTGCTCCCGCTTGAGATCATGTTGGTGTCTATGGTCTGTGCTGCAACCAAGGACCATTGATATCCATGTTCCCTGTTGCTGTTGGAGGCCATGAGGATATCTGTAGTCTGTGCTTTGGTCCAGGACTGTATTGATGTTTGTTGTCTGTGTCGCTGCTGGTGGCCGAGTTGAGATCTGTGGTCTGTGCTGCCATTGGAGGCTGTGTGGTTGCCCCTGGTCTGGTGCTCCCACTGGAGGCTATATTGGTGTCCATGGTCCATGCTGTCACCAGAAACCATGGTGCCATCCATGATCTGTGCTGCAGCTGTTGGTTATAGACAAGGAAGCTTCTTTTGCAGTGGTATCCGTGACTGAAGACTCACAGTTGAGAATGAGAGACAATTGAAGGTTTCTATGACAACCCCTGCCCCTCCCAAAGAAACAGTCTATACAGGAAATCATTGAAGAGAGCCCTTAAAAAATTGTGATAAGGATGCTCCTTACAGTTGATGGCTTCTGGAGGTGGGTGGGGAGGACTCAGTTTTCTTTAAGGGATGGGACACTGGGAGTTGACCATGCTCCAGTGAGTAGATGGGCAACACAAATTGGACTTGGTGTTTTTGTTGTTGTTGTTGCGGAGGGGCAAAGGGGGATCGGGTGCATTAATGTGAAATTCCCAAATAATTATTAAATAATTATTAAATATATATTATTTATTGGAGAGAGAGAGAGAGAGAGAGAGAGAGAGAGAGAGAGAAGCAAGCTTAGCACCAGCGTTTATCTCCCCTCTGCTTCCTGATTGTAGATGCCACATGACCAGCTGCCTCACACTCATACAGTCAGGCTACATTAAACCTTCAAATTGTGAGCCAAACAAACCCCTCTTCCTTAAGTCTGTTGTCACAGCAATGAGGAAAGTAGCAGACACAGCGTTCACAGGGACAACAGATCCAACAGCAAACAGCCCCAAGAAGACCTAGCTCATGCTGCTTCTGCTCTGCCAGCAGCCTTGAGGCACTGATACAAGACATCCAGATTTCCTGAGCCAGCCTGTGAGAAAGTGTGAGATGCTGCCAGGAAAGGCCCAGCAGGGGTATGGCTCGGGCTCCAAATTCAGCCACATGCCACCCTCCTCCCCAAGCTTCCCAAGTATCATCATCACACAGAACATGAGTGAACCAGGTGGGTTTGTGTAGCACGAATCTTAAAAGTTCTTATTAATAAATCAAACCTGGAGCTGGGTCTTGGGGTGAATGCTGGAAGCAGAACAAGCCACAGCTTCCTCACCTCACCAGTTCCTCAGCTGATCCTGTTTGCTCAGACTGGAAGCTTCTGAGTCTTCATCCAAATGGAGCTCAGCTGAACTGCTGCTCAAAAAGCCTAAAAGCTTAACCAGCCTAATGCTTCTAGTTTCGGTCCTCACACCTTAAATACCTTTCTGCTTTCTGCCATCACTCCCTGGGATTAAAGGCTCACTTCTTGGGATTAAAAGTGTGTGTCACCATGCCTGGCTGTTTCCAATGTGGCCTTGAACTCACAGAGATCCAGAGGGAAGCCTCTGGAATTCTAGGATTAAAGGTGAGTGCCACCATTTTTCCAGCCTCTGTATCTAGTGGCTGTTCTGTTCTTTGACCCCAGATAAGTTTATTAGGTGCACAATATTTTGGGGGGAACACAATACCACCACAGGTTGGAGTGGAAAGTAACCAGAGATCCCTTCTGCTAGTCATCTGCGTAGCCTCTCTTCCTGGCCAAGGACTACTGTGCCCTCTTAGCCTGGGCTGGCCTCCCTTCTCAATGACTCCACCCCACTCTTCAAGCCTCATCTTGAATGCTGTCTCTTCTGGTAAAACCACTGTGGAATTTCACTTCTTGCTGTGACAAACTGCCCGCCGGGAAGGAAGGATTTATTTTGGCTCAGGTTTCAGATGGTTCCTGACATTGTCACTGTGGGCTGTAGAGAGCAACACAATGACTGTCAAGGTGGGGTCAGAAGGGGAGGCACGGAATGCCACATCCGCGCATTTTCTCATTTCCTGTGGGGATGGTGCACCTACACTCAGGGTAGCTGTTTCCTCTCTGCAAACACTTCCCGACTCTCAGAGGCCTGTCTCCCGAGTCATTCTAAATTCCTTTTATATTTATTATTTATCGACACACAGCATGCAACAGGCAGGCAAGTGAGAGTCAGAAGACAAGCTGTAGGAGGGGGTTCTCTTCCTCACCAGGCGGGCACGGGGATAGAACACATCATCAGACTTGGCCGCAGGTGCCTTTACCTCCTAAATATCTTGCTGGCCCTTGGGTCATTCTCAATCCAATCAAGTTGACAATGAAGATTAATTGTCACACTATCTTTTTTTTGGGGGGGGGTTGTGGGGCTGGGTGGAGGGTGGGGACAGGAATGGAGAGATGGCTTAGCACTTAAGAGTACTGGCTGTTCTCTGAGAGGACGTGGGTTCGGTTCACAGCATTCACAAGGCAGTTCAGTCCCAAAGGATCTGAAGCCCTTTCCTGGCCTCCAAGGTCACTAGGCACACGGTATACAACAGACATACAGGCAACCCACAAAACTAAACACACACAAAAACTAACAAAAAGAACAAACTAGAGTGGTGTGTGTGTGTGTGTGTGTGTGTGTGTGTGTGTGTGTGTGTACACACTACATATTTAAAACTGTGTCGAGCTTTGGTCTGCCTACTCCCTGTCACATAAGATGTGTTTGAGATGGCATGGCTGTAGATGGTGGATCCTCCACTTCTCTGAGTCCCTGAGTGAGTGTCAGGGCAGAGTCATCTACCACTGAACGGGTCTGGAACACTCCAAAGACTCATGGGTTAAAGCTTGCTCTCCAGCATTCTGCTTTGAGGAGTGGAGGAGCCTCTCAGAGACAGGCCTGGGTCTCTAAGCTGTTGGAGCATACTCTTCAAGGAAAAACAGTGAACCATTAGCCTCTCAGTCCTTCTCATTCTTACTTTCTGGTCATGAGGTGAACACATTTCCTCCCTCATGGCCTTCTTCCAGGGGCCCTTGCCCACGGCCTCATAGTAACAGAGCCAAGGAATCATGGACAGAGGCCTCCAAAATGTGACCCCAAACACACATTGTCTAATTTTATTAACACAAACATTTGTAATAGTGACAGAAAGCAAACATGAGCCACAGATCTTAGGGCATATGTAGAATGACCTAGAACAAAAGTTGGATAACTTAGCCTATCCTGACTAATGGAGTGCCAACATCCTTGCAATAAATCTTTTTGCCTAAATATAGTCAATATTTTTGCACTTAATGGCATAAATAATACCCTATCAGCACTCAGTCATTACCTTCTAGATTTTACTTACTAATCTTCTCTCAACAGTTTCAAGCAACTTGATTGTAAAGACTATTTTTTAAAGTTTTTATTACATTAATTCATTTTGTGTATGTGGGAGGGGATTGGTGGGCCCAGGCCATGGCCCAGGCATGGAGGTCAGAGGACAGCCTGAGGCATCAGCAGGAGCTGGTTCTCTCCTGCCATGTGGGTACTGGGCTTGAACTCAGGTCATCAGGCTTGGCAACAAGCATCGTTTTCTGTTGGCTGTTTTAGACTGTTCAAGTTTATCTCTGCAGCGCTGAGCACATGCCTTGCTGTAGGTGTGCTTTCTAGTAGGAACAAAGTCCAGAGTTTGATCCCCAGCATTTGTGTATATATATATATTATATATATATATATATATATATATATTATATATATATATATATACTTTGCTCTCTGCTTCTAAAGCTCTTGCTGAATGCTAGAATGAGTGCCAAAAAGTGAATGAAAATGAAAACTTCAGTGAGTCAACTTCGATACTTTCTTTTCAACTGTGGTTTCCTCATCTATTTTCAAGTGAGTTCTAAGTAAAGGAGAGTTAAAAACACGGTTGACTTCCATCTTTGGAAGATGAACGCCACGTGTGTAATACGTGATAGAATCATATGTCATTGTAATTTAGTCACACTCCAGTGAACCCCGATTTTATGAAGAGAGTGGCATGTGTCTATGCTGTCAGTCATATTACAGTTCATCCCTCTGCTACAGGAAGTCCGCCAGACACGACGACTCAGACACAGTTTATAGATAATTGAAAGTGTTTATTCCATCTGCGGGGACCACACTCAAGTATTTGGGTCCTAAGTCTAGAGCAGAGTGTCCAGAACACGGGGTTTTTGAAGGCAGCAACCACGTCCTGGCACTCACTCGGCAGCTGTAGTGGGGCTTCTCATAGGCAAGCAATCTGACAGAAGCCGAGATAAGAGGTTAGCAGGAGCGGGTTCCGCACAGGCAAGCAGTGGAACAGAAGCTGAGATAAGTTAGCTTTGCTGGGATCTTGCCTGGAGTTCTAGAATATCAGTTGGTAATTTTTCCTGGAATTCTCCATCAAGGAGATCAAATTCTAGTTAACCTAAAATGGCCTCCGGAATACAAGATGGAGGACCCTCTGTACTGTCTGGTCCTGTCACACTTCAAAAAACTTCACTAGGTCCAAAGAGTAAGAGTTTGGAACACTGAAACAGTGTTGCTCACCTTTGACAGCCTCACCCCTTGACAAACACTGTCTTTTCAACACACCACACACACACACCACACACACCACACACCACACACCACACACCCGCTGGTTTCCAACATCTTACTGGAGACAAAAGGAACAGGAATGCTATGGAAATCTGGAGTGATTGTCTGCTGTTCCAGAGGAATGAATCACCTTCAAATCAGATAAAAGGACCCCTGGAGGCTGCTGTGGCCCGAAGAGCATGGCAAGGATCCCACCCCTCACTTCCGGTTGTTCCCAAGGAGAAAATGAAACAAAGAAGAGCGTGGGGTTAGGGTGTAATGGAGTTAACGTGGGTGGGGGGTTGATCACACTGGTGTGTCTCACTGGGCCTCTTCTCTTTTGCAGATGTAGGGTGAGGACTCCAGCTGCCTGGCTGTGTAGTCTCCCAGCTCCCAGGTAGTTCTCTGACTATACATAGAGGCCAACTGTAGATAAGAGGAGCGGAGCAGTGAGCCTCCCGGGAGGGTGATCTGGGACTTTGGTGCAGCCGAGCCTCCTGGAGGGGATCTGGGCCTTTGGTGCAGCTGAGCCTGGAGGGTGATCTGGGCCTTGGTGCAGTGGAGCCTCCCTGGAGGGTGATCTGGGCTTTGGTGCAGCTGAGCCTCCCTGGAGGGTGATCTGGGACTTTGGGTGAGGTCGAGCCCTCCCTGGAGGGTGATCTGGGGCTTTGATTAGCTTGCTCCGAATTCAACTTTTCTTCAGTGTTGGCTGAGACGCTGGGAAATCGTTATCACCTGGCATCTTATCTGGAAATAATTTCTCTACCTTTTCAGAAAGCAGCCAGAAATCGTTAAGAATGCGGAAGCAGGCCAAGCAGAGGGCCGAGGAGGGCGAACAGGTTCTTACACCCTGGGCACTCTGCTGACTTTAGCTTTTCTGTTTGACCACACAGGCTATATGGCATTAAAAGAATGTAATTAGCTAGGCATCCGTGGTCCCAGCTGCTCCAGAGGTTTCCATTACATTAATTTTGTGTGTGTGCATGTATGTGTATGGGCGTGTGCCAGTGGCCCAGATGTGGAGGTCAGAGGACATTTGCAGGAGCTGGTTCTCTCCTTACACCGTGGGTCCCAAGAGTTGAATTCAGATAGCAGGCTTCTTGGCAGGCACCCTTTACCCACGGAGCCTTCTTGCCAGGTAATTTTTTTTTTTTTATTTTGAGGTAGGGTCTCCTTAAATTGCTTGGGCTGGCCTAGAATTCACTCTGTGGTCCTGGTTTTCTTTTTCAGACAGTTTTTATATGCCTGGCTAGGTTTTTTTGTTTGTTTGTTTAACTTAGTAACAAAACAAATCCAGAGGAATCCAAGGCTATAAGCCAACACCAGCAGATAGAATTGGGGAGGGGGCACTAAGTCAACCTGTTCGAGGTATCTCAGCTCTGTGATCAGGTAAGACTCCACCCCGGCCACCAGGACCTCCTAAACGAGGTACCAACCAGGCTTCAGTTACACACAATGCCACAGCACAGGGCAGCCTCAGGATCCGGCAGGTTAACCTCTTTGAAGAGTGGTGAAGGCCCCAAGACCAACTTTTCTCAGATTCTGGTCTAGAGCCAGCCTGTAGTCAGACCTGGCGTGACAGACATTTGAGGCAGGGCAAATGGTTCATCTTCTTCAGGACAGCTGGCTGTGCTCACCAAGAGCCCAGATGTGTGTGCATTCTTCAACCCCATAATTCTGCTTCTGGAATCTGAGTAAGCAGAGATGTCCTCAGCAGTTAATGTGCAGAGGATGCATCTTAGACTGTGTCGGGGAACATCCACTTATCAGCAGGGGCTTAAAAAGAGTGATGGTAAGCAAATGATATTTCTTCAAATATTAGGTAGCCTAAAGATCACGTTTTCAGAGAGTATTTGGTGTCAGGAAAAAGAAAAAGAACGTCTATCATAATGCAGCAGCATATTTAAAGAGAGGACAAAGATTAGAGTTACAATTGAGGGCACATGTCTGTAATCTCAGCTACTCAGAGGTTTAAAGCAAAAGTTCAAGGTCTAGTTAGATCTGGGGATACACACCTTTAATACTAATACTTGGGAGGCAGGCAAGTAGTTCTTTGGGAGTTTGAGGCCAGCCTAGTCTACATAGCAAGTCCACATATGTACAAGCAGGAGAGCTAGGATGAAATAGAGGGACCCTGTCTCAAAACAAAACAAAAACAAACAAGAACAAATAATCAATTAACATCTTTAGAAACTAGAGCCCTGGACTGGAGTGATGTCACACACCCCTCATTTTTTTTCTTGCATCTCATCAGTCTTGCATAGATAGTAACCCTAATGCATGCATCCTTTTGCCTTGTGTTTTACGTTTGCATGTATTTGCATGCGTGTGTGTGTGTGTGTGTGTGTGTGTGTGTGTGTGTGTGTGTGTGTCCGTGTCCCCTTGTGAGTGCCACACATGTGTGCAAAGGTCAGAGGATAGTTTGTAGCAGTCACGCCTCTCCTTCTACCACGTGGGCCCGGGGATCAAAATCAGGTTCACTTCTCTCTCTCTCTCTCTCTCTCTCCTCTCTCTCTCTCTCTCTCTCTCTCCTTCATTCTATGCTTTCAGGACTCACACATGTAGGTGCTCATGAGTCTGAGTTAGCCCATTCTTTTTAAGGTCACAGGATCTTGGCACGGGTGTACTTTGTTTTTTCATTTCCTTGTCAGTGGATTGTGTAGACTGTTCCCATCTTTCCTCTGTTGCAGCAATCTTCTTGGCATGAAAGTGGGATTCTCCAGCTGAGTTCCAACAAGTTGAATTGCTAGATGAGCTCTTACAACATCAGAGACACCAAGCTATCCTCCACAGTAGCTGGGATGCTTCCACCTCAGCTCATGACCATAAAATGATTCTCTGTCTGTCTCTCTCTCTGTCTCTCTCTCTCTCTCTCTCTTTGAGACAAGGTTCTCTGTATAGCTTTGTGCCTTTCCTGGAACTCACTCTGTAGCCCAGGCTGGCCCTTGAACTCACAGAGATCTGCCTGCCTCTGCCTCCTGAGTGGTGGGATTAAAGGCATGTGCCACCACCGCCCAGTGATGGTTTCTTCTTACTCTTGGCAACAGTTCACCACTTTTAAGGGTGAAAATTATCTCTTTTCTTGTTTTTATTTTCAATGAGTAGTAAGGTTGAATATTTCTCAACATATTTTTTAAAAGATTTATTTATGTATTTTATGTTTATGGGTATTTTGTTGGTGTGTACATTTGCAAACAGAATAGGGCATTGGATCCTATGGGACTACAGTGGATGGTTGTGAGCCACCATGTGAGTGCTGGGATTAAATTCAGGACCTTTGGAAAAGCAGGCAGTGCTCTCAACCATGGAACCAGCTCTCCAGGCCCTCCACATCTTTTGTTACACCAGTCTATTAGTCAGGGTTCTCTAGAGGAAGAGAACTGATAGAATTAATCACACACCACACACACACACACACACACACATATATATCATAATATATGGATTTATTAGAGTGCCTTACGGGCTGGTCCAGCTAGTCAACAAAAAGCCCAAGAATGCAATAGTTGTTCATCCAGAAGGCTGGGTGACTCAGCTGGTCTTCAGTATACATTAGAATCCTGAGGAAGCAGACTTAATGACGGTAAGTTGAGAGCAAGAGCAAGCGACAAATAGCAAAAGCTTCCTTCTTCCACATCCTTCCATGTCCTTCTGCCACCAGAAGGTATGGTCCAGATTAGAGGTGGGTCTTCCCACCTTGAAAAATCTGGATGAAAGGTGTGGGTCTTCCACACTCAAATAATTTAAGAAAAACCCTCACAGTGAGTCTTCAGACCTTGGCCTGGGTGTTCTGGGAGCTGGAGCAAATCCATTCTTACTGTTTCAATATCATTGATAATTACTGCTCTACTTTCTTCTCTAGCCGAGTTTTAGAATTTGTGTTCTTATCAAGACGGTATCTCTTTTAACTTTTTAAAAATTTTTGCCACAAAGTTGTTCACCACAAAGTTCATACGGAGCCAGTGGTATAAGCCTGTGTCCCAGCCCCAGGAGGTGGAAGGCAGGAGGATCCCAAGCAGCATGATGTGGTTACAGCAAGTCCCGGCCCAGGAAAGTCGCCCTTCCTTAGCCAAGCCCTCCATCTGCCTCCTACCTCTCTAGGGGTGTTACTACATCTGCTGTGTCCCCTTTGCCACTTAGAATATTTTTGTCCTATTTTTTTTTTTTTATCAACCTTAGAAGAACTTTGTTTCACTGGTCTGTAACAGAGTACCAGCTTTTGCTTTTATAACTTCATTTTGTACTCATTTCTGCTTTAAAAAAAATTATTGGAGTTGGAGATTTAGCTCAGTGGTAGAGTGTTTGCCTAGCAAGCACAAGGCCCTGGGTTCGGTCCTCAGCTCTGGAAAAAAAAATATTATTATATACCCTTCCTTCTGCTTCCTCTGTGTTTATTCAGCTGACATTTTCCTGCTACTTAACTGAGTCACTTACCCCTGTGATCCTGCCATTAATAAGAGTTCCCTCCTAATGTCCGTTGGATCCTGTCCTGCTGTGCAAGCGTTCATACTCCTTCCCTGAAGACTTTTGTTCCTAGCGTCTGCAGGCTGTTCTGCCATGCTAGCTGTGGACACTCACTTCTGAGTGCTTTGCAATTACCAGACTGCTTTTCTTGTTAACCTGCATGTAATTTTCAGTTTCCGAATAGGTTATTTTTCTTTTAAAAAAATCTATAACAAAAATATTTTATCATTCAGAAGGGTCATAAAGACGAATATAACAAACACCTGTGGGTACATTTGCCATGAGCATCACCTAGCTTCAGAAAGAAAACTCAGATGCATACTTACAAATTCAATTTTATTGTTTTGCAAATAGGTGCTTAAGTAAAAAGAAAAAGAAAAAGTTGCCTGACTTCCTGGCCCCTTCCTCAGAAGCAGCTGCAGTAACTGATTTCGGGCACAGTTTTCGCATGGGTTTCTGGGCCCTAGTTCATGGCTCTGTGGTTCATTGAGTGTGATCTGAAGATTCTCTGGAAGCTGCCAAAGCTTTGAGGCCCAACACACAGCTTCTGTACCTGTTCCAGGAATAACTGAAAAGAACGCATCAAAGCTCTTTCTGTACACTACAAAGTTAAGCTCTTTCTCTGATCCCTTCCATGGCATTCAGGCAAATGCCCACCTGCTCAGTGTGACCCCTGACCTGAAGCTTCCTCTCCAGCTCAGGCCTTAACCACCTCCCTCAATGTCCTCTGTCTTGCACAACACTTTGCGTGAGCACAAAACTCTCGGACATTTTAGACTCAACTTTCCTGGGAGTGTCTGAGCAGCAACATTGTCATGGAGTGGATAGTCCAGTGCTTGGTATATCAAAACGGTAAACACAGAGCCAAAAAGAAACTTTGAGCCTTCGTTTTGGGGTAACCTGTTCTCCTTGGTGACCCTCAGTCATTTCTCAATATTTGTTCCTACTGAAAGGTCTTGGAGCCGGGCGGTGGTGGCTCACGCCTTTAATCCCAGCACTCGGGAGGCAGAGCCAGGCGGATCACTGTGAGTTCAAGGCCAGCCTGGGCTACCAAGTGAGTTCCAGGAAAGGCGCAAAGCTACACAGAGAAACCCTGTCTCAAAAAACCAAAAAAAAAAAAAAAAAAAAGAAAGGTCTTGGATGTGGGTTCAAGAGGGACACTGAAACAACATGTCAGGAGTATGAAGTTTATTAGAAGAGTTACTAATGCCATAGACAGACAGACAGACAAACAGCATGGAGGGGGATCTGAAGAGCCCACATAGCAGAAGCAGGAGTAATGCTCTTTTGAGGATGGGGGTAGTCTCACAGCACAAGCCTGTAGTTTCTGATACCAAGACCAACACTCTCTTTGATGTAAACTTACTTCCCGGCACCGGAAAGGCTGTTAGAGATTCACTGACCATGTCTCAGAAGGTGCCCATCTCTTTGAGAGTGAAGGACTGCTGCAGACATTGTTTGTAGCAATTATTTTAAGGTATGTTACTTTTGTTTATGTTGCATTTGTTTAACTCTGTGAAGCTGTGTACCGTGTCTGTCTAAAAACACCTGATGGTCTGATAAAGAACTGAAAGGCCAGTAGCAAAGCAGAAAGGATACGGTGGGGCTGGCATGCAGAGAGAATATATAGAAGAAGAAATCTGGGGAAAAAAAGAAAAGAAAAGAGAAGGAGGAGGAAGAGGAGGAGGAGGAGCAGGAGGAGGAAGGAGAAGGAGGATCCAGGGGCCAGCCACTCAGTTACACAGCAAGCCATGGAGTAAGAGTAAGATTTACATGCCAGATGGTGTGGCGCACTCCTTTTAATCCCAGCACTCGGAGGCAGAGGCAGGCAGATCTCTGAGTTCAAGGCCAGCCTGTTCTACAAAGTGAGTTCCAGGAAAGGCACAAAACTACACAGAGAAACCCTGTCTCGGAAAAAACAAACAAACAAACAAACAACAACAACAAAAAGATTTACAGGCCGGGCGGTGGTGGTGCACCCTTTAATCCCAGCACTCGGGAGGCAGAGCCAGGCGGATCTCTGTGAGTTCGAGGCCAGCCTGGCTACCAAGTGAGTCCAGGAAAGGCGCAAAACTACACAGAGAAACCCTGTCCAAAAAATCAAAAAAAAAAAAAAAAAAAAAAAGATTTACAGCAGAGACCAGGAAACGCCCCCAGGCAAAAGGTAGACAGGCTAATTTAAAGTTAAGGAAAGATAGTAAGAAACAAGCCAAGCTAAGGCCAGGCATTCATAATTAAGAATAAGTCTCTGTTGTGTGATTTATTTGGGACCTGGTGGTGGGCACCCCAAAAGAGTAAAAAACAAACAACGATATTGTGACTGGATTTCAATACCACATTCTTGGCCCACGGTACCAGTTCACCTCGCTGAGCCCTCAGACTGACTTATCCTTCTCATTCTCATTTGCTGGAACCTTCCCACATCATGGATTGAATGTGAATATCCAGCATCCTTCTGGTTTCTGACATCACTGTGGAGCAAAGCAACCCCCTACAGAGGCTTTGCATCCTGGAGTCAGCTGCACAAGCCCAACCAAAGGCCACTTTAAGATGAATCTGTATTAGTGTTTCCTCGGAGGTGGAGCGGGGCTGGCTCAGATAACCATCACATCTGCAGTCTGGGTGCCCAGCCTTAGTCTCTCTTCTGCACTCATCTTGATGTGTGGTCCAAATCTTTCGGCTCCATCCTCTCACCCTCCCCTCCCCAGCACTTCCTCAGCTACTGCTAGCCAGACTAGAGAAGATAGAAAGGCCAGCATTGTGGTGCCAGGCTGTATTTAGCCGTTCATTTCCCTTGACATATCTCTTATCTGTTTTCTCTCTTTATCCTTTAATTCCAGCAGGCTTCTGAGTTTTCAAGGCTTCCCTTTCTACATTATACTTCCTAAAAGAAAGCTCAGCTGCTTGTACTTCTCTGCTTCACTTCTTTTGGAGTCTGTTCTGGATTCCTGGCCGCTCTATGGAGACTTCCATTGTCTACATTGTAAACCTATGGCCCATCTTTCTGGAACTCCTCAGACTACCCCTGACCATCCTGACCACAGCCTACTCTTTTCTCAAGAGTCTCCCCAGTCTTGGCTGCCCTGCATATTGCTCCCTTTTGAACCTTTTGTTCTTGAACCCTCCTTCCTTGGTCCTTGGATCCGAAGAATGCTGCGGTTCCAGAGTCTTAGCTTTGCTCCCTGGCTTTTCTGTCTTGCAAGAGGAGAATGGAGCTTCACGACGACGAAGGGGGAGGCTCTCTCCCCAGCTCCAAATAGACACTGCCAAGGCAAAACGCTGTCCTGTGGTGGCCAGGTGTCTCACTTTCCAGATTGGCTGGATATGCCACAGCCTTCTGTGAGATACCTTGTCTTGGATTACGTGTTGGTGTGTTGTGTGTGTGTGTGTGTGTGTGTGCTGCATGTGTAGGTCAGAGGACAACTTTTGGAAGTCAAGTCTTTCTACTGTGTGGGTCTAGTTGATAAGTTAATATTTTGGTGTCACACAAAGAAACGACCAAATCAAAAATTACCAGCAAGGCAGTCTTTTTGTCAAAGGGGTATGCCAGGCTTGATAAGAAGGTCACACATGGCCAAAATGCCCTCTGTCCCATCCTCAGTTCATGGGGATCTTGGCCTTTCTTCATTGGTTGATGTTCAACCTTGCCATCTATTCCTGATTGGCTAAGCTAGAAAACAGCCTGAAAAGGGGCCGAGAACTGAGGAGAATGTGGGGTATCTTATGCTTTTAAGCATCTCAGGGATTCTAGATAGCCGATTACACCTGGTCCAACAAGCCTATCTGACAAATGACTAACAAAAGGGGCTTTTCAGGAGCCAGGAGCATTAGGGGGAAGTGGGCACACAGCTTTTAAACCTGTTTGGAAGAAATGACTGCTTCTCTCACTTCAGACTTGGTGGCAAGTGCCTTTACCCACCCAGCCATCCCCCCTGGCCCACACCTTGACTTTGAATACTGAGAATGGCTTGATTTTCAAGACTGCAGGGCAAACCAATTGTGCAAGCTTTCCATTGGGGGCTGTTTTCTCCTCTCACTGTGATGCACACAGTTCTTTGGTAGTAATGAGAGTTCAGTTACCAGGCTTTTACCCCATCCCCAGTGGTTCACAGTTCATTTTCACAACCATGTCCACAGCCCGATACTATTATTCTTCCTTTACAGATGGGCAGGCTGAGGCCAGGGGTTGATTGTGTTGTCCTAGAGCTCAGAGATTTGGGGTTCAAGAACCAGGATTTGACCCTGGTCTTCCAACTCCAGAGATCAAGCTTTTAGCTTACTTAACTACTGCTAGTCTCCCTACTCAGATGAAGACCTCTCCAGAAGGAGCTGTCCAAGACTCCTGGGTTGACGAGAAGCAGAGTAAGAAAGTGTTTTCAGAGATTACACTATGCACTTTGTGCAGTTGTATTATTAGTCACTTTTCCTGGCAAGGGTGCATTTCCAGCTCTGAGATTCGAGCCTGGAATGTATACAAAGAAAATGCCTTCAGAAGTCACTCCCTTCGGTAATTTATCACATCTCAGTTCTTAGGGAGCGGGACTAAGGCTTAACCAGCCCTACCATGCCACACTTCTCAGCTGCTATCCTCGCCCTTGCTGCACATTAGCTCTTTAAATCCTGGAACACTTCAGTATTCAGGACTTTTTGTGAGTGTGTTCGTGTGCGTGCTGTGGAGGCCAGAGGTCAACTTCAGATGTGGTTCCTCAGATGCCCTCCACCTTGCTTTCTGAAACACATTGCCTGACCATCAAGCTTTTTACAGACTGAACTAATGTAACCACCCAGAACCGACTTTATTAACCTCATTTAGTAACTCCAGGAATGGCCAACGCTCAACTAGTAACGGCAGAGCCAGGATTCTAGCTCAGGCTACAGGAAAACAAAACCCACATTCTTCCTCTTCCGGCCTAAAAGCTCGTATTTTTTAACACACAAGACACAAACGTGGGCTCTCATCCGCCGAGCGGGCAGTGGGGGCGGCGGATATCTTTCCGGGAAGTACGAAAGCCGCGCGGGAAACTGCGCAGCGCAGGACTCAGCCCACCGCTGCTGAGGCGCCATAGCAACGGCAGGGGCGGGGAAACGGAAGTACTCTCCTGATGAACATGCGTACTCCACCAATAGACACTCCATATTGGATCTCTCCCCGCCTCGGAGGCGGGCCCCGAGAGCCGCTTCCGGCGTGACCGCAGCTGGTCGGCTTCCGGGCGTGCGGTGCGTATGAAGGCCGCGGGCGCTGCGGGGACCAAAGCGGGCGTCCGTGGGGCGACGGGAGGACAGCGGTGGGGTCTGCGCAGCGTACGAGAGCGTTGTCGGCGCTGACGGGGATTATTGAGGCCCGCAGAGGACACGGATTGTGACTAGCTCCGTAACAAGTTATTTCTAATTTAAATTTTTGTCTTTTTGAGACATAGCCTCACCATGTAGCCCAGGCTGACCCGGAACTCGTGTACCCTCCTGCCTCTCTATCTTATAATAGGCCAGGCGGAGAAAGTGCGCCTCGACACTGTCACCGTTAGGTGATAGCCGCTTGTACCACTGTGTCCAAACGACCACCCCCGCCTCGTGCCTCTCCCTTCCAGGGCCTCCTTGTTTTGTTTATGGAGCCGTATTTGAAAGCCCGAGGCTAAATGTGTTCAGAATCATCCGTTCGTCCGATTTTGGAAAGGCCTAGGGTTCCTGTGCCCGTTTTATGTTGCACTTGGTACTGACAACCCCAGATAACACCGCTAAACCAGGCCAAGTTCTCAAAGGGAAGAGTGGAGAAGTGTAGATAAGGAACCTAGACCGTGGTTTTATTTATTTATGATTATGTGTGTGATCATGTTTTTCGATACACAGTTTCTTTCCTGAAATTCATTGTAGACCAGGATAGCCTCGAACTCGAGACCCGCCTGCCTCTGCCTCCTGAGTGGCCGGGTTAAAGAACCGACACTGCTTTTGTAGTACCCCCCCTTCACCATCACTGTCACCGGGGTGCCTTTTAGCTTCAGTTCCCTCCTCTGTGAAAGTGTCCTCAGGAGGTTCTGGGGAGTTCCAAACCAGGCTGTTTGTGTGGTCAGAGAACTAACACTGCCTAGCACAGGCTGCCCATTCAGTGCCCAGGCTTTGCTTCTTGTGCAAACACTTGGCGTTTTAAAGTCCTTTGGGTGAGCAGCAAGTATCTATGGTTTTCCGCTCTCCGTCTCTTAGATGGTTGTCATAGCCATATGCAAGCATAGCTCCTGTGCGTCTTTCCACCCCAACTTCTGACCCCCTTCCCTACCTCACTTCTCTCTTTGATACTTAAGCTGGCTTTATTTGTGTATTTTTTATTACGTTACATGCCTATAAAAGTATGTGAAGAACAAAAAGTGAACACCTACATGGGTACCACCACCAAATTAAGTATATTGTCCCATCCCCCACACTACCACTGAATCCTCTCCCCTCCTCAGAGTACTCACTGCTCTGAAGTCTGTGTTTCCTTGCTGTTGGTAGGTCTCACTGACTTTGTGGGGGCCTGTGATGAATACCATGTACAGTTCTTTCAGTGTTTGACCTCCCGTGTGAATGTGTGACTTGCTCTTTGCATATGGTATGATTTTGTGTTCATTTATGTATGTATGTATTTATTTATCTATTATTTACTTATTTATCTTTTGAGACAGGGTCTCTCTGTATCCATGGCTGACCTGGAACTGGCAATGTAGACTAGGCTGGCCTTGAACTCAGAGAGATCTACCTGTCTGCCTCAGAGTGCTGGGATGAAAGGCGTGCCGCCACTATACCCAGCTTGCATGTGGTATGTTTTGAGCAGCATCCATGTTGATGTGAGTAACCCTGCTTCCTTCTTCACTGTCCTGGATTCCAGATGTGATTAGAATCCCTTTCATGGCTATTCCTTGGCTGATGGGCATTCATATTGTTGGCAGAGTTCCATTACAGGAGGCCTCTATGGACACATTCCCGGGGCCAGTATGGACACCTATGTAAGGAATGTATATAATAATGGTGTTTCTGGGGCCATGAAAAGCTTGCTGAAATCTGTACTCCACCAGAAGTGGAGGGAAGTCACAGCCCAGGCATTCCACCACTCTTACCCACTGAAGATCGCTTTTCTCTCCTGCCCCCTCCCTTTCTCTCTACTCCTCTCCCTTCCCTCCTGTTGTCTCTCTCTTTTTAGATTTATTTTATTATATGTATGTATATGTGTGTCTGAGTGTGGGTATGTGCATGATGCCCTCAGAGGCCAGAGGCCTTGGATCCCCTGAGCTGGACTTAGAGGTGGATGTGAGTGGCCTGTTGCGGAGTGCTGGGAACAGAACGCCGGTCCCCAGCAGGAGCAGCATGCTTTGACCCCTGAACTGTCTCTCTCTCTTCTTTTTGTAAGACAGAGTCTCTCTCTATAGCCCACACTGGCCTGTGGTTGAGTATGGTCACTGGGTATGGGGTCGAGACTGACCTCGAAGTGGTTCTTCCTCCTGCCAAAGCCTTCTGAGTTCTGGGATTCTGGTGTGTGTCACTGACAGTGTCAGTGTGGCTTTTTATTCACCTGCCTGATCACACTTAGGTTGATCAGCTTTTGAATGTACTCTTGCTTATACATCAGCCTCTTACTGTTCTGTGTTCATTCTCTTTATTTTTCCTTCTGGGTCTGTAGGGGTTCTTCATGCCTTCTGAAGACTCTTGTGGTTATGTGTATTTAAACACCTTCCAGCTTGTAGCCTCCTCCCTTCCTTCCTCTGCTTTGGTATTTTTGGTGAGGTTCTTTAATGAATTCAGTAGTGTATTTTATGCTTTGTCCTTTGTGGCTTTGTTCTGCTAAGGACATTCTTTTCTACTCTTGGTTTATATTGTCTATGATGTCATTTAAAGTTGTAAAGTCTTCCCTTTCTTAAAACCATGACCCTCTAGGTTTGAGTTTGCATTTGGTGTGAGGTAAGGGTTAAATTTTATTTTTCACATACGGCTAATCAGTTGCCCCAGCACCGTGTGTTGTGTGTGTGTGTGTGTGTGTGTGTGTGTGTGTGTGTGTGTGTGTGTGTTGGGTATATACCACTGCATGCAGGTGAAGTCAGAGGCCTTCTTTCAGGATTGGTTCTCTCCTGTGTGTGTGTGGTGGGGGCGGTTGGGGGTGTATCCCACTGCATGCCTTTCTTTCAGGATAGGTTTTCCTTTCACCATATGGGCCTGGAGATCAGACTCAGATTGTCAGCCTTGAGCTTGGCAGCGAGCATCACTACCACTGACAGTCATTTTGTGGGCCGACCATGGCCTCTTTCACAGAAGCTTTGCTTGGCCTGAGCCTGTTCTCCAGCGTGCCGTGTCTCCACACACACTCGTACCTTTTTCTGAGTTCTCCATTCTGTTCCATTGGTCCACTTGTCAATTTCTGTACCGTTTCCACAGTTGGTTCACTAATCCTGTTTTTGATATCTGGTAAGACAAGTCTTCCCACCTTTTGTTCAAAAATATTTGATGCTTTGTCTGTAGTGAGTTTTAGAATCAGCTCGTCAGTCACATTCGGGTAATTCACAAAGCCTGCTTAAATTTGGATTGGCTTTGTATTGGTCCGATAGCATTGATTCCAATTGCATTTTGAAGTGGTGCTGCTTTCTTTCATCTGTGTTTGCTGCAGTTATTTTTATGTGCCATTTCGTAGGTAAGAGGCAATTCCTTCAGCACAAGAGTGTAGCCTGTCTAGCATGGGCGTAGCCATGGGTTGGACCCCCGGCATCACACAATGCTCGTGCATGCACACAATTCTCCTCCATTCCGTGTTTGTTGGTTTTTTAGTGTGAGAACATTTTATCAACTTTTTTCTGTGTGTACTGACTCCGTATCTGCTTTTCCCATTTATCCTGTCTCCCACTGCGTTGACTGACTGATGTCATTACTGGAATGGATTATTTATGTCTTTTCCTCTTTCCTTCTCTCTTGCCTTCACCCTACCAAGGACTGGGATTCTGGGGCCCCTACATCACCAGACCTGGCTAGAAGGGATTATTTGTAACTGCACTCATTACATTCTGAACAAATGGCCTTTTTAAAAAGTCATTTCTTTGGTATTGGCTTCAGACTTCATTGCCTTTTAGTCAGTAGCCTGTAGCCTGGCTCTCTGGCTGCCTCGGCTCGTCCTGCTCTGCAGCCAGCATGGTGGGCACAGTCACCCCCTTCAGCTTTTCCTGTCATGCCTGTCACCTCTCCCTGTGCTCTGCTTTGTCCATCTTGTGAATCAGGACTGAACTCTCCCACCTAGTGTGGACTAGTGTGTGCTGCTGTGATCCAGTGAACTGACCTTGAAGTTCGTGAGGCCTCATGATAAAGGCCTAAACATTTTAAGTAGTTGTGTATTCTGTGTGACCTTTTGCCACTTTGTGATGATCTTTATTTCTGCTAATCCTTTATTTATTTATTTATTTTACCATAAAGTCTATTTTGATTCAGTAAAACCACATTAGCTCTCAGTTTGCAGGATATAGATTGGTTTCTAGCATTTAGAAGTAATGGTACATACTTTTAAAATCTGGTCTAAAGATTTTTAATCTTTAAATTGGTTTCCTTCCTTCCCTTTCCTTCTCCTCTCCTTTTTCCCCTCCTGTATCCCAGGAGTTGAACCTAGGGCCTGGTGCATTTTAGGTGAGCTCTCTATTATTGAGCTGTTTTTCTTCATTGTTATTATTAATCTAATTGTGTAACCAGAATTCATGTTGCCTGTCACGCAAAGGCAGAAATTGAATCCTTAAGCCATGCTTATTCGTTGAGCTGGCAGTCTGGGAAGACAGAATTAAATTTAAGAAAGAAAAATCTGAGCCAGGCATGGTAGTGCATGCTTTTTATCTCAGCATGCTCAGGAGACAGGCAGGTAGAGGCAAGAGGATTGCTATGAGCTTGAGGCTAGCATAGTCTATATAGTGCATTTTAAGCCAACCAGGGCTACATAGTGAGACTCTTCCTCAAAAACAAACAAACACAAGTCCACCTTCTTTCCTTTCCTCTTCAGAAAAGCTAGTTAACGGGGCAGGAAACAGGTTGTCAGTCACTCCAGAGTGCAGTAGTGGCCCTCTACTCAGGGGGTCAGCATAGCCTCCAAGATTCATGGCATTTTCCGGGATATCCTCTGCAGAGTTTTCCTTTTTCTAGTCTCTCCTTGTGTTTAGGGAGAGGACCAGAGTGGGGTGCTCGGGTGTGTGACTGCCTGCCTGCGTGGACAAGAGTGGATGAAGGAGAGAGGCAGGCCTAGGGCTTGTTGAAGTGTCTGTGCTGTTGAGGTGTTCTTCAAGATGGCTGGCAGGCAGGCAGGCAGGCAGGCAGGCAAGGTAGAGAAAGTGGCCATTGGGCAGTGTGCCTTTCCAACTCAGAGGGCCAGCCATGAAACTGTGACTATAGTGGCATATTTTTATGTGTCTTTTTTTTTCCCCCTGAGTTCTTGGTAAGCCTTTGGTAGTCTTATCTCACTTTTAATACATTTTTTTTTTTTGCCTTAAAGATACGTTTTCTTATTGCTTTATAGACAAACAGACTGAACATAATAGCTAAATGTGTTTCTACATTCTGTTGGCCTAACATCTTGGCAATATGCTTGTTGAACACAGGATTGTCTTAGATGACTGGTAACTGCTTCAGAATGTGCCACAAGCAACAGTCAGGCAAAGGGGCTCAGTTGTAGTCCAGTTCAGATGTGTGTGAGGACCAGGCAGGCCTGGTCAGCATGTTCTCAGTGCCTCCATCCAGCTTCAAACCCATGTTTTAGTGCTTACCGCCCCGCCTGCCTGGTAGGAGCAGTGTTTTGATCTGCCTTGTGTTGTGTGTTTGTCAGCTCTGATCTGTGTGGTTTGTAGAAAGATAAGTTTTTATTACATTTATTTTTGTATGTATGTGTGTCTCTATGTGGGTGTGGACTGACACATGCCATTATTGCTTTATAGACAAACATCACATTCATGTGGAGGTCAGAGGACAGCTTGCAGGAGTTGGTTCTCTCCTTCCACCACGTGAATCCCAAGGATTGAACCCAGGATGTGATCCTTAGTGGCAAATGTCTTTACCTGCTAACCATCTTGCTGGACCCAAAAGATACCTTTTTGAGAGAATGCAAAGGACTGTAGAAATAGCCCACAGTCCTCCTGTGACAGATGTTTTATTGGGCAGCTGGGGAGAGGGGAAGGAAAGTAGAGTCTATTAAGTGCTTCTCGGGTGTGTTCTCAGCAGTGGGTATCATACTTTCATAGGGAGAACTCAAAGCTCGGCTTAGTTTCTCCAAGGCTGTTGAGCTGGTGAGTGATCCCACAAGGGTCCATACTCAGAACTGTCCAGTGGTAATTGGCACAGGTTGGCACTAGGCTGTTAGCTGGGTTAACTCACCTGAGTTATAGGAGTTCTTGGGAGGACATTTCTGTCCTTGTTCCACTATGGAGACTTTAGTTGCCCGCTTACCACTTCCTAAGTAGTTAGTCCAGGAGGGCTGTGAACCACTTGTGGCTCCAGAAGCTCTCAGTTCACACTGCTCAAAGCCAGTGGAACGAGCTTGAGCCCTGATCCCTGTTCTTTCCACTGGAGCCATCAGCACAAGGAGCTGAACCTTGAGAACCACAAGCAGTGTCTGCTTGTCAACATAAACTAGTGCAAACTCACCACCATTGCTCTTGTGTGCATGGAGGTGACTGTGGCACTTCTTTTTCAGCTCCCTCCGACATGCAGGGCAGCGCGAGAAGAGCGGGTACCATGACGGATGTCCATCGGCGCTTCCTGCAGCTGCTGATGACTCATGGTGTGCTGGAGGAGTGGGAGGTTAAGCGCCTGCAGAAGCACTGCTACAGGTCCATGACCGTAAGTGTCGCGTCCCTGTGCCCAGCAGCTCCGGTACTGTGCTCATCAGAGACTAGAGATGTTGGGATAACAATATGAGAAAAGTCATCTGGCAGTCCTGACCTGACCATTCAAGACCCTGATCTCATCCTTCTCCACCTCCCTGAAGTGGTTCTGACATTTTAGTCTGATAGGCAGATGCTGGACTCTGAAGGTGTGAAGTTATAGTTCACAGTAAGGCTCCAGTGTGTGCTCCAGCTTTGGTGTCTGACTTAGTTAGGGTTCCAGTTGCTGTGAGAGACACCATGACCATAGCAACTCTTATAAAGGAGAATGTTTAGTTGAGGTGGCTTACATTTTCAGGGGTTTAGTTCATGATCACCATGCTGTGACATGGTTGTGTGCAGGCAGACATGGTGCTGGAAGAGTATCTAAGTGTCCCACATCTTGACTTGCAGGCAACAGGAAGTGGTCTGTCTTACTGTGTTTGGCTTGAGCATATATGAGACCTCAAAGTCCACCTCCACAGTGACACACTTCCTCCACAAGACTATACCTACTCTAAAGAGGCCACACTCCTAATAGTGCCACTCCTTTGGGGCCATTTTCTTTGAAACCACCACATTCCACTCCCTGGCCCCCAAAGGCTTGTAGCCATGTCATAATGCAAAAATGCATCCAGTCCAACTTCAAAGTCCCATAGTCTATAAATAATCAAACTTACGTAAAAGTTCAAAAATCAAAAGTCTCTTCTGAGATTCATGCAATCTCTTAACTGTAATTCCCTATAAAATCAAAATAAAAAAACCAGATCATTTACTTCCAACATATAATGGCATAGGACCATTACAATTCCAAAACATAGGGAAGGGAGCATAGTGAGGAAATACTGGACCAAAGCAAGACTGAAAACCAGCAGGGCAAACTCCAAACTCTGCATCTGCATTTCTGATGTCAAAACACTCTTCAGATCTCCAACTCTTTTCAGCTTGTTGACTGTAACACCCTTCTTTCTCTTAGGCTGGTTCTACTCCTTTTTAGCAGCTTTCCTCGCAGGTATTCCACGACCCTGGCATCTCTAACATCTCTAACATCTTGGGGTCTCCAAGGCAATCCAGGCTTCAATTTCACAGCTTCATGCAGTGGCCTCTCTTGGCCTCCATTCAGGACACCCCTGACATGAGCCTGGCCTTAGTGGCTTTCCTTAGTCTCAGAGGCAAATTCCATAGCCCTTTCCTTCTGTCCTTAACTCCAGAACCATGTGGCCAAAATTGCCAAGTTCTGCTGTTTATTAGGGCTGGAACATGGCCCCCTGTTCACCAGCTTTCTGTTTCCCATGGTTTCCTTCACTGCCTAAGCTTGGCTGTCCTGGAACTTGCTCAGTAAACCAGGCTGACCTCAGATCTGCACTTACTCCAACAGATCATACCTCCTTATGGTACCACTCCTTGGGGACCATTTTCTTTTAAACCACCACAGTGGATATTGTTAGGAAGAGGGCAGCACAATGGCATTGCACAGCCTCAGAGCCAGCCATCCCCGGAACATGTGCCAGCTGTGCCCTGTGCTAGCCTTATACATTTGGAACATCTTCTCTGCAGGTCACTGGGAGGTGTAAGATGGTACTTGGGATGAGGGTTGGACACTGAGGCCTCCAGTCATTGGGGACAGGAGAAGCAATGAGGTCAGTAGTGAAAGCCCTGGAATGACACTATGCTACGATATTACTGTGTTAGGTGCTGGGAGAGTGCAAACTTATTTTCCTTGCTCAGGAAAGTACCAGACTGGACTGGAAGGCTGTGCTGTGTGCTCCAAAGGTGCTAGCATTTGCATGGGAGGGTGCAGAAGAGGACGGTCAGTGGGAATCAGAGACACTTCATCTTATGCTGTGTTCCTCTATGAAAAAAGAAAAGTGGAAGTGAATGCGTTATGGTAGTGCACTCTTGATGGCCTCTTCTAACTTGTGGCAATAAAGGTGTTTGGTTTTGTTCTGCATTTTGTTGCCCTCCCTGTATTTCTAACTGTCAAGGGAAAACGGCTTTAAAAGAGTGATGGAAGGCTGGGGGGTGAGGAAGAGTGGGGCCGGGGGGTTGCCGGAGAGGAGGATGGAGGAAAGCATGTGCAGTTGGAGCGCTAGAGAGGGGAAGTAGAGCCCGCAGAGAGGAGGGTAAGTGGACTGAGAGGGAGGGAGGCAGAACCCAGATATGGGTTCCTTCAAGATGTGCTGTGGAAAGAATGGAAGAAGGCAGCATGGAGCCTGCTGTCCTAAGCAGTGGGTCTTGAAACGCTCTGGGAAGTGTTCCAGGAACTGGCTGATGCGGCCTGTACAGGGCAAGCAGAGGCTGGAGGAGGCCTTGAGCAGGGCCGCCTGCTGAAGAGACCTCTGCTCTGGAGCTTAGCCTCACTGGCTGGCCTAGAGAGGACCGAGTTATTCCAGATGATGAAGAGCCCTGTGCACAGTGTAGACCTCGGGAGGATTTGAAGCAGGGAAGTGTGATTAGTGCCTGCTTGGGAGCTGACCTCTACGAACTCTGTGAGCTGTAGTTGCCTGAACAGCCGTGGGAGGGGAACTTGGTTGAGAGACTCTCTTACTGAGAGGGAGTCTCTACCTGTCCTCCCTGCTTCAAGCCCCACAGGACTTCACATCTACTCCTCAGCATCCTCCAGAGATGGCCTGGCCGTGAGATCGTCTCTTATGCTCTCTCTCTCTCTCTCTCTCTCTCTCTCTTCTCTCTCTCTCTCTCTCACACAGCACACACACACACACACACACACCACACACACACACACACACACACACGCAGGGGGGGGGAGAGAGGAGAGAGAGAGAGAGAGAGAGAGAGAGAGAGAGAGAGAGAGAGAGAGAGAGAGAGAGAATATGAATGCAGCTGTGCTTGTGGAAACCAGGAGACAACTCCTGGTTTTAGTCTTCACCTTCCACCTTGTTTGAGACAGGGTCTCCTGCCCAAGCTTCCAGGGGTTTTTCTGTCTCTGCCTCATCTCCCCATATGAGCACTGGGGTTACAGATGTGCACTACCACACCTGGCTTTACACAGCTCCTGGGGATTTCAGCCCAGCTCTCATGCTTGTACAGCTAACGTTTTCCCAGCTGAGACACAAGACCATCTCTTAGCTGCAGGGCAGTCTTTAGCTTCTTCCTTTTGGTTTCTTGTTGACAGGACAGTTTTGTGGTACTGTGCTGGAGCTGTATGGTTCTTTAGTGCTCGATATGAAAGTGTTCTTGCCTTTATTTGACTTCTAAGTTGCTATGACATAATTTAGGAAAGTCCTGTAGAATGTGTCTAGGGGTTGATTTATAGAGTACCCGTCATCTGCTGGGATATGTTCCCAGACCCCTGAGAGCATGCCTTAATGAGGGCAAGTACTAAACCCTGAATGCACTGTGCTCTTCCTGTCTGTACATGCCTGCAGTAAAGAGCAGTGTATGAAGTCAGTGCAGCAGGAGACTACCACAGGGATGGAAGTCAAGGGAGTGTGTGCTCTGTCCTCATCCACTGTACTTGACGTCTGGTGACAGAAGCACCAGAGTGCACCTTGGCTAGGGGAGGCTTCTGCCACTGTCACACTGCGTGCACCCTTTCTTTTATCTTTTCTTTTTTTTTCTTTTGAGACAGGGTTTCTCTGTGGTCCTGGAACGCACTCTGTAGGCCAAGCTGGCCTAGAACTCAGAGTTCCATCTGCTAGTGTTGGGATTAAAGGTGTGTGCTACTACACCTGGCCACGTGCACCAGTTAAACGGTATAGCCAGTCTGTCATCTCCTGTCCACTACTAACGAAATAAAAGGGCTGCTTTCCAAGAATTCTTGTTACTAGAGATTTTAAAACAAGTGATGATGGAGATAAATTATGTGAAATAAAAAATGCTTACAAGCTGGGCAGTGGTGGTGCACGCCTTAATTCCAGCATCGGGGAGGCAGAGTTAGGTGGGTCTCTATTAGTTCAAGGTCAGCCTGGTCTACAGAGTGAGTTCCAGGACAGCCAGGACTACACAGAGAAACTCTGTCTCAAAAAACAAAAACCAAAAAAACCAAAAAGTGCTTACAAGCAGTGCCCCAGGAAAGTCCCTAGTACAGTGGGGAAAACATTGTAAGAGAAGTGTGGTACAAAGTAGCGATTGACCTGTAGGCCCAGCCACTGCCACCGCCGCATTCATGGACATCAAAAGCCCTGGTCCTGGCCTCCCTTTTACTGCCCTTAGGGGAATGTTTATTCCTGATTCTCCGTGACTTTGTCCTGCAGTCCTGGTGCAGAGCCTTCTGACTCCTCAGGAAGAATCTGGAGACTTGTCTGTGTTGTTAGAGGACCTTGGATTCTATCCAGGGTTTCTGTCCATGTGCATATACGCTGTTCCAGCAATATGACCTGAGACTGTCAGCTCAGCTCTGTGCTAGGAACTGGTGACCCGAGTCCCGTAAGTCACAGCATGTCTGTAGACACCCTTTGGTGACCACAGGCATGGGAAGTTTAGAGAGCAGAGGTTAGGACCTAAGTGGAGGATTTCCACACTGGGTCTAGGTGGAGGACTGGGGACATTTCCTGCCCCAAACTGTCAGAGATGGACAAGATGGCAGCGAGGCCAGTGAGCTGAGAGACATACTGTGGGGTCCCCTGCCCCACACTAGACACATGCTGCTTTGTCCATTCTCTAGAGAGTGACTGGTTCACTTAAGTTCACTTAAGTTTGACACCATATTTGTGAAATTAGCATCAGATTCCACAAGTTAAAGGGAGACAGTGTCCCAGTTCCACATGCTAGTTGCAAGTCTCAGGTCACTTGCACTTCTGAATGTAAATCAAGGGCTTTTATGACCCCATCCTCCAGTTAGATAATTTGCTAGAATGATTCAGCACTCAGGAAAGTACTCTGTGTACATTTGCTGGGTGATTAGGAGTAGAGTCTCTGGCCTTTTGACGTTGTGTTATGATGTTATCTGTAGCTGTCCTGAGATGCGTGTGGCATGTTGCAGTGTTAGAATTGCTAGCCACTCCTCCATGACCACGCATGTGCTGGCAAGATGCTTAGTCATCCCAGGGCCTTATGTTCTACATAATGTAATCTATGCGAATGCATGGTGTAGCTAAGTAAGCCCATATGCGCATGTTGGTGGGGGGATCTATAAAAGTGGGTTTCACAGCCAGGTGGTGGCGGCAGTGGCGGTGCACACCTTTAATCCCAGCACTCGGGAGGCAAAAGCCAGGAGGATCTCTGTGAGTTCGAGGCCAGCCTAGTCTACAGAGAGAGACCCAGGACAGGCACCAAAACTACACAGAGAAACCCTGTCTCAAAAAACCAGAAAAAAAGTGGGTTTCACATATTCCTCCTCCTCTTCCTACACAATCTTTCCATAGGCCTAAGTACCCCCTTCTATTTCCTTCCCTTAATAAACTCTTAGAGTGGGCTTTGTTGCCCCCTGGTTTCTCACATGGTAAACAGTGCTGCTTAATGAATAACATTGGTGCTGTGACTCGGATCGGTGCATTCATGCAGGTGCTGGGAATTGAACCTGAGTCCTCTGGGGTATCAGTCAGTGCTGTTTAACCGCTAAACCATCTCTCTCCTCTTAGCAGTGGACATGCCTGCTATCAGTTTGTATATGGGCAGGTAGAGGAAATGTGTAAGGTGGGGTTTGGGAAGTGAGATGGTGTGGTGCTTTTGAGTCTTTTAAATGTACCACCTTCCTGAAACCTGAAGTTCCTGGGGTCCCACTACTGTTCACAGGTTTTATGAGGATCTTATTACATAGGCCTGATTGATCAGACTATACCTATATATGACTAGCTCAATCTCTAGTCCTTCTTCTCCCTGTAGTTTGGGGGATTTTGATGCTGACATCATCTTTCTGGTGACCAGCCCTACCTTGAAGCTACCTAGAGTTTCCTCATTAGAACAAAAGTGCCCCATAACCTTTGTTACCCTGGAAATTCCAGGGCTTTTAGGAGTTCTGTGCCAGAAACTGGGGCAGAGGCTGGGTGGCATTTCTATATAAATAGGCAGCAATGGGGTAACACTGCAGCTGCCCCGACCCTCAGCTGTGCAGTGGCTTCAGCCATGGCAGCCTGCCAAGCTGAGCTGGAGGTATATCTAGAGCACCTCAGAGGTTCCCAGTGTGTCAGGAGAGTCCCTTCCCACCAGAGAAACGACCACTTGAAGGCCAGAGAGTCAGGCGACTTCTGGGAAGACTGGAAGAGTTACCACTTCTAAGCCCAAAAACTCTCTGCCGTAAATTTAAGAAAATTTATAGGTTGACGCCTGGCCAGTGAGATGACTTAGTGGGTAAAGGTGCTTTCTACCAAGCCTGACTACCTGAGTTCAATCCCCAGGACCTACCTAGTGGAAAGAGAAAACCAACTCTCTGACTCTTGCAAAAATAAACAAATGTAAAGGGAAAATAAAATTAAAAATACAGATTAAGCATTTCTAAACCAAATGCTCCACAATCTGGAATCTTTTGAGCACCAGCTTGACCCAAATAGAAGGAATTTCATGTACAACCTTCTTTAAGCTGTTATATAGAATTATCTTTAGCTTGTCGTCAGGTATACAGGAATCCTGAGTGAATTTCGTGTTTAGACTGGGGTCTCATCTCAAGATGTCTTGTTATGTATGTCAGGTATTCTAAAGTCTGATAAAGGTCCAGAATGCTCTACTATAATGCCAAGTCGGCCCTGACTCTTAGGGAATTGGGATGGGAAAAGGTAGTACCGATTCCCTTATGTGATGAGGCCTGTGTCACTGTGATGCCAAAAGGCATTGAAAGGAAGGAAATCACAGACCGTTTTACCATAGCATTCTAACCTAATATTGCTGAGTCTAACCCAACAGTGTGTAAGAAGGATGATACAGCATGATCAAACGGGCTTATTCTTTTTTTTTTTTTTTTTTTTTTTTGTTCTTGTTTTGGTTTTTCGAGACAGGGTTTCTCTGTGTAGCTTTGTGCCTTTTCCTGGAACTCACTTGGTAGCCCAGGCTGGCCTCGAACTCACAGAGATCCGCCTGCAAATGGGCTTATTCTAAGAGTGTTGGGTTAGTTGAGTATTTGAGAAGTCAACCAGTGATCATGTGGCTCAGTTGGTAGAGCGTTTACCTAGTATACACATGAGTTGTGGGTTCTAGCCCTGCCCCACATAAACTGGACATGGTGGTGCATGCTTGTAATCCTAGCACTTAGGAGGTGGATGCTGGAAGACAGAAGTTCATCCTTGGCTACAGAGATAGTTCAAGACTGGCCTGGGGTACATGATAGAAGAAAAGAAAGTCAACCCATGTAATTATGTCAGTCAGTCTATTAACAAACTGGGTTCCAGGCCTAGTACCACACACTCATACACGGTTACTTAAGAAACATTTTACATATTTAAGAATGCTGTAGCTGTGGAGTTCAGTGTGTATTTTACACGTAGAGCATATCTTAATTTGGAGTGGCCACAGCTGAAGTGCTCAGTAGCTCCATGAGATAACTGTAGAAAGTCCCTCAGCTTCTGCTGTCTGAAGCCTCCCGCCTAGATCCAGGTTGCCTTCAGGGTGTGCCGAGTCTGTAGAACTGGGGCTGTGTCCTCGCTGCCCGTCAGATGAGCTGCAGTGTGGAGGAGATACTGGGCTAGACTTCTGCTCACTAGCATGACCAGTATGCCTTATGTGAGGAGATGCTTTAAGAATACTTTTTACTGTTGCATATGTATGTTGGGTGTAGGGGTTGCCTACCAAGGTGAGACTTGTGGAGGTCAGAGATCAGCTTCTGTGCAGTCTGTCCTTCCACTTTTTACTGGAGTCTGGGGCTTGAACTCAGGCTCTGCTGCTCTGAAGAGTGAGCACTTCACCAAATAAACATTTCTGAAGCACTTTGAATCAAGGTAAATGTCCACTTTGATCCACCCGTTCATCATCCACTAGCATTTCTTCCTAAATTCTTCCTCTAGGGGCTGCCAGTTGCCACTGACACTTTGCTATTTAATTTGCTGTTAAGTTTTATGTTAATTTTTAGTCAAGTTTATAAAGTACCATTCTGAGGATAAATAAAAATATCTAAAATTTTAGATATAAAACAATTAAAGGTTGGGCTTGGTGACAAATGTCTTTAATCCCAGCACTTGGAAGGCAGAGGCAGATGGATCTCTCAGTTTTAGGCCAGCCTGGTCTACAGAGTGAGTTCCAAGACAGCCAGGACTATGTAGAGAGATCCTGTCTCAAACAAACAAACAAACAAACATTGGTGGCTAAAGAGATGGCTTAGGAGTTAAAAACTCAGGGGTGGCTTTTCTTTCTTTTTCTTCTCTCTCTCTCTCTCTCTCTCTCTCTCTCTCTCTCTCTCTCTCTCTCTCTCTCTCTCTCTCTTTGGTTTTTGAGACAGGGTCTCTATGTAGCCGAAGCTGTCTTCGAACTCACTATGTCAGCCAGCCTGGCTCAACAGATCCATCTGTTTCTGCCTCCAAAACTGCCAGCATATGGGTGGCTACTCTTGCAGCGGACCCAGGTACTCAGTTCCAGCACCCACATTGTGGCTCACGAACATCTGTAACTCCAGTTCCCTGGAATCCAATGCCCTTTCCTGGCTTCTAGTATATGTAGTGCATAGACATACATGCAGGCAAAAACACCCATAGACACTAAATAGATAATAAATAAATACTCTAAAAAAATCAAGGTTTGAAACTTTGCAGTAAGCCTAACAAACCACAGCGCCTGACATCTGCTGTGTAAACAGCTCGGTGAGTTCGGTATGCACTGAACATGGGAGTCTTTCCACTGTTTGCAAACTTTCCCTGCTCACCCGGGTGTGACTGTAGCAGGCGCACTGACACGCCCACACCTCTTTCCTTGTTCTGCTGGTAAGTCACATTAATGTTGACCTTGAGCTGTGCTCCATTCTGTCATACTATAAACACCTCTTCCCAGAGCAGACTTAGTAGTAATTAGAAGCTGGCTCCTAATAAAATGATCTTGTATTTTTAATGAATTCATTGTACATCTGTCTTCCTTGGCTGTGATGACAGTTAAAAGTGCACCTGGTCCAGGTGTGCTTCTAGACAGGAAGGAGTGCTAAGATGGGGTGGATCTCCTGGGTGAGCATGGAAGGGTCACTGTCGCTGGAGTTCATCTGGAGAGGGATTGTGGAGGGAGAGGGGGTGTGGTTAAGAGTCAGGAGATCACCTGAAGGTGGGACATGGCATCTGGCTCCACTCGGGCAACAGATAGAGCAGGGCAGTCCACTGTCAGGGTGCAAGGTGCAGGTTCAATGCAGGTTAAGGAATGGCCTGTGCAGGGTGCAAGGTGCAGGGTTAAAATGCAGGTCATGAGTGGCCTGTGCAGGGTGCAAGGTGCAGGTTCAATGCAGGTGAAGGAGTGGCCTGTGCAGGGTGCAAGGTGCAGGGTTAAAATGCAGGTGAATAAGTGGCCTGTGCAGGGTGCAAGGTGCAGGGTTAAAATGCAGGTGAAGGAATGGCCTGTGCAGGGTGCAAGGTGCAGGGTTCAAATGCAGGTGAAGGAATGGCCTGTGCAGGGTGCAAGGTGCAGGGTTCAAATGCAGGTGAAGGAATGGCCTGTGCAGGGTGCAAGGTGCAGGGTTCAAATTCAGGTGAACGGCAGGGTGCAAGCCCAGAGTCATTGTGGCAGTGTGTGCTGCATGCACATCTAGACCCAGGGATGTGCTCTGCTCAGACTATAGGATAAAGTATTGAAGGGCTTTCAGCTGGGCTGCAGAGTGGCTGTCTTTGCCCTGCCCTGAGAGGAGGAGTGTGGAGACCTGGGATGGGCCATTGCAGGCTCCTGGCCTGGGGAAGCTGGAGCAGGCAGATCCAGGGGATGATACTTGGCCTGAGTTGAAGCAGGAAGCTTTCAGTTGTTAACATGTCCTGGCCATATGAGCCTGTTAGCTCTGAGCAGGTGGTTTGTTTCCTGGGCTGGTCGTTAGGGCTCTGGTCTGACTTACCGCAAGTCTAGCTGGAACTTTAGCAGCTGTCTGAGCTAGCCCTGCATCTGCCAGCTCACAGTTAGGCTTTATGTATGGTTGGCCTGTCTTCCAGTTTCTGGAGAAGAGAGCTCACCTCCCTGCTCAGTCAGAACTATAGCTTTATCAGATGGCCAGGGAACAGGGAAGATCCTGTAAGTCTCCTGACAGGAGGGTTCCGGCCACACTGGAGTTTGAAAACTGGTAGAGCCCTGTGGATGTGCAGTGTCCTATAACACTCTAAGTCAGTTACCATGTAAAAAGAACACACCAGGGTGTGTGTGTGTGTGTGTGTGGTGTGTGTGTGTGTGTGTGTGCGCTTGTTTTGATGAAAACCTGTCTGAGTGCACAGCTGTCGGAGCCTGCCCTCTTGGTGGGATGCTGCTCTCGCAGTGGTACTTCCTGCTGCAGCTGCCAGTGTCAGCCAGCATTGCTCTCAAGAAATGTGAGAAGACACTTGGACATCAGGGATACAGCAAGGTGGGGTGCTCTGGTTTCAGCTGGCCCTCTCCCGTCCCCTGAAGCGCCCCTATCAGATACTCCCCTGGGCACCGGGAAGCAGGTGGGAGACTGTGGCACAGAGCTGTCAGTTGCTGCTTCTGTAAAGGGTGGGTGGACTCCCGTTCCAGCAAGAGTAGTTACAGTGGAATCTATACTAGCAGAGTCCAGGAAAATTCTGCTGAGAGGAGTTTGCATAGTCTGACGACTCAGGTTGACATTCAGAACTCAACCACGATGGAAAACCGTGCTTGCATGGATATGCTGAGTACATGGGGTGCCAGTGCTTGTGGCATTCAGCCCAGAGGCAGGACAGTTAGGTGCTCTGTAGTGATCACGTCATCCTGTCTTATTTTGGTGCAGCTGAATAGACTTGCTTGCTAGAATGTCTTTGTTTGTTAAATAGTGGTTGCAGCACGTTTGGAAATGGACCTCTGAACAAAGCATCTAAAATCCAAACTGGTAAGCTGGGTCTGGTGACCATGCAGAGACTGAGGCAGGAGGACCATGAGTCTATTGAGGCCAGCCAAGAGACCTTGTCTGAAAACCAAAAAAAATACCTGCATCCATTTGCTACTTCACTGGTTAGTTTTATGTCAACTTGACGCAAGCTGGAATCATTTGGGAAGAGGGCCCATCAACTGAGAAAAGGCCCAGACAGACTGCCCCTGGACAAGTCTGTGGTGCTTTTCCCTACTGATTTGATATGGGGAGACTCAGCTCATTGTGGAGGTGCACCTTGGGTGCAATAGGGAAGCAGACTGAGGGAGTCAGGAGGAACAAGCCAGTGACCACTCCTCCACACCCTCTGCTTCAGCTCCTGCTTTAGGTTCCTGCTTGCCTTCCTGCTGATTGTCCTGGTGATGGACTGAGGTGAAGCTGTAAGCTGAACAAACCCTTTCTTCCAGGTTGCCTTGGCATGGTGTTTATATAGCATAGAACGCCAACTAAGACAGGAAAGTCCATCTCCTTCATCCAGCTAGAGTCAACCTGCCAGGTGCTAGGCAGGCTACGTTTCTCTTTCTTGACTTGACTCCTGGAAATGGAGGAGTCAAGTTAGGCAGTTGTGTGCAGGGACTTTTTTTAAACGTCGTGTCATGGAAGAAGAACACAGGAGGTGGCAATCAATGCAGGAGGCCATCATTCCTGCTGAACCAAAGGATGCCCGTGTGGATTTTGATTCACTGACACAGCATGGTGTATCCATCCTGGGTGGTGTTCCTGAGGGTTGCTCAGAAGAACGAGCAGTGCTGTGGTGAGCTGATGTGCTGGTGCTGAGAACTGTCAGATGTAGTCTGTGCTTCATGAAGATGCTTCCACTCTACCCTGCCCCTCCCAGCTCGGCACACGCCGTCCTCTGATGGTTTTCATTTTTGCACCCACATGTCTAAAGGTCAAGATGGTCTTTTCCAGGACTGATGAGTGATACCCGATGAAGGGGAAAACCAGAGTCTGCATGCATCCTTGTGTCCTTGCCAGCTTTTCCTTTGTTCCAGTCAGTGGTTCTCAGTCTGTGGGTTGAGACCCCTTGGGGGTCAAATGTTCCTTTTTACAGAATTGCATATCAGATATCCTTCTCGTGAGATATTTACAGTAGAAAATTACAGTTATGAAGTAGCAATGAAATAATTTTTGGCTGGGGGAGTACCGCAACATGAGGACTGTATTGAAGGGTCGCAGCATTAGGAAGGTTGAGACGCTGTTCAGCTGAAGAGTCTGAACTCTGGGAGACAGCTCTGCCTAGCACTTGGATCTGTGGCAGGCTGGTGGTAAAACTAGCAGGCTGCCTTTCTTGCTCTCAGAGGACAAGTTGGCTCACATGGTTTGGTCCCAGGGCTGACTTTTTACTCTTATTTTCTCTGCTAAAATAGCGTTTTCTATCTTTGGTGCCTCATTTAAAAACAAATACTTGTTGGCTAGAGGTTAGGGCAGCAGACTTCCTGGCCGCCAGCTGTTAGAGTACAGTGTGCAGTGAACTGTCCATAGCCTGTAGAAGCAGGTTCTGATTTTAGCAGGCTGTTCATCCAGGAAAGGAGACTAAACTCAGTTATAAAAAGGGAAAGTACATCTAAGCAGAGGAAAGTGGTTCAGTGGACTCACTGTCGAGTCAGAGAGGCCTGCTTGTTCAGTGTAAAGCTGGGCCCAGGTTCTGATTGCTTCTCTGTCAGGCAGCTGACCCTTCGTGGGTCTTTGCCTTTCTGCAGCCCATCCTAGGGTGGACCAGACTAGGACTGTACCAAAGGAGTGGGGCTGGACCGGCATGCTGGAATCAGCACTTGGCTTCCAGTGCATCGTCTCTGACTTAGTAACCCTCTGGTGACTTCATTGGGGCACTGTGGTTTTTGTGCTCCTTCTTCTTGGCAGAGCCCAATTTTGTGACTGAAGTGATGGGATGGTGCTGGTTTTGGTGTGGGAAGGCCTCAGATTTTCTCTATGAGGGTGTATGGCTTAGTGCCGGGGCTGAGGATCTGGAGTCTGGAAGGCCAGCTCCATGTCAAGTTAGGGAAACTCTGAGCAAGTTGTTTACTTTCTTTAGGCAACCAGTGTATAAAGAGGACATTAATAGTTGCACCTGGCAGGGTGGTTGTAATGATGAATGCACCACACATGCCATATGCCAGCAGGCATAAGGTGCATTACAGTCACGTGATCACAGCCTAGACGAAAGCAGGTGCCTGCATGACAAGTGAGGAGATGGATCCTGGTTAGGCCAGAGCCTGCTCTCCTTGGAGCTGGGCACTTCACACCCTAGCTGCAGGTTGCTGCCCTGGGAAGCAGCCTCTGATTTAGCTTGTGTGTTTGAAGTATGTGCCATTTTTTTTTTTCAGTAGGTTGGAGATTCTAAAGAGGGGTTTGGTGGGAGTAATGGTAATTAATCTCCTAAATCTTCACAGTAGGGATGTCAGGACTGGAAATAGGTGCTTAGAGTCACGTGGTACGTCTCTTTTCTTCCTGTGGTCAGAACATGGGGCCGCGGCTTTATCCTGTGACTTTTGCAGGTTAGCAGACGGTAGCTTCTTTGACCAAGACTTCTTGAGGCAATAGAGGCAGACCAGTGACACTCACTGTTCAAGACCACAGGGTGGGAAGCACCACTGTGTAACCTTGACACCGAGGGGCAGCATCCTCAACTTTGGTAGCAGGAGATACCTCAGTGCTGGCCAGATTAGAATGGAGTGTGCTGTGAGGCTTCTGGGAAGACATGAGGCTGCTTGACATCTGGGGCCAGGCTTGGGACCAGGCACAAAACACATGCCAGAGTGCTCTTCCCTTTCCTAGTGGCTGCTGGGCTGGCAGCATTACCAGCTGGCCTTTGTCCTAGTACATGGCTTTTGGATGGGCTAGCCTTGGTTCTGGGTCCTCTTCCAGTTGACTTGAGCTCTTGGCTTCTCAGGGGCTCCTGTATCTGCTTTTCTGAATAGAAGTCCCTAGAATTGCTCCCACCCAAGCCATTGTGAGAGGGAAAGACATCTTGAAGAAGAGAGGAGGCTGTGGTCTTGATTGGCTGTGAGGTAGCCAGACTTTATCAGGTGACTTCTGGATGGGTGGCCAGATGTGGTAAGTGGTGACCATGCTGAGGTACTGCTTGAGAATCATGGAGGGCAGAGCTGGGAACCCCAGCTAGTCTTGTCAGGGATGAGCCTATCCAGGAGGTTGTGGTGGAGGGTACTGCTGAGAGCTGTGTAGGCCAGCTGGAGTGGTTGAGGGTCAGAGGTCAAAGGTGTATTGGCCTTCAGAGATGAAAGGGAAGACAAGCTCAGAGAAGCAGGTCTCTGCTGTTGGCCCTGTTGCCACCAAGTAGCAAAGCCAGTTTGGAGACAGTGAGGGTGTGGGGACCTGTGGAACCCAAGATCAAGTGGAGGCAACCACATGGATGTGGCCCTTCTGGAGGATTGTGTGAAAAGAGGGCTGGATCTCATCTCGCCCCCAGGGTACTTGGAAAGTACAGTTTGTTAGAGTGCCTTTCATCTGCCCACAGAGTACATTTTTTCTGAATGACACCTTGAGGTACTTCTTTGGTGGAAAATGTGAATTGTCCCTTTCAGAGGGAGGTGATATTTGTCCCTTATGGCACATTGGATGGACAGGGCTGATCCTGTTTACAAGGGATATTGTACTTACCCAGTGAGAAGTGGTGATGTAGAAGAAACTCAAAGTAATAGAGCTGATGTTATAAAGGACTTACTAATAGATTTGCTTAGGAGACATTAAGTCACACAAACTGAATTTAGCTAAAGGACCTCTGCCTCCAGAATACCCCAAAGGTGAGTGGTCTGCTAACCAGGCCTGTTGGAGATGAGAGCAATTTAGGATGCTAGGGTATAAATGTTTGTTCACCAGGATTGACCAGCCTTTAGGCTGCATTCCCATAACAAAGGGCACATCACTGACAAACCAACCATTGGGCCCATCCCCAAAGATGGTCTTCTACTAGCAGCTCAAGGGGCAGTGCAGGGTCACATCCATTAATAGTCCTGGTCGCCATTCAGTCCCTGTGCTCTTAGCAGGAAGAGCACTATTCCCCAGGTGGGCAAGATGGACCTGGGCAACAACAATTGGAAAAGACAACACTGGTGTACTTAAGAGATATTTCTGGCAATATCTTTTCTGTGTAAATCTCCCATCCGCTCAGGTGGACAGACTTGCAGTCTCCTCTCTCTCTTTAAATTGTTCGAAGTGTGACTTGGGGCTGGAACCGGAAAGAGACTTAAGGATGACAGGGTATGTAAAGTGCATAAGCCTACTGTGTATATAAGCTAGTGAAACTTTCTCTTCAAGGCCGGCTCTTCCTTGGGCCTCAGCCAGAGCTGGACACGGTCTTCCTTCACCTCTACTCGTGGACTGACCCCTCCCTGGGAAGGTGTGCTCTTTCTATCCCAGTGGCTCTTGAGACCTGACTCCCTCGTGAGAGTCAGCGTCAGTCTTCCAAAGCTGGTGCTCGGGGTCAGAAAGGTCCTCAGCCTGCACTGGACACGGGCTGTGTGGACAGCCATCTCACGTGCCCAGGGAGGTGCTTCAAGGGAAAGGCCCTTTGCATTGGCTCTTGTGACTAGAGGCAGCAGTGGGAGGTGAGAGTGTCAGTTCTGAATCCTGACTTCCTTCTGCATCACTGTTTCCACCTATTAGCTACTTCTGATTTTTCATTTAACTTGTATTAATTAAAAAGAAAGAAAAAGAAAGCCAAGCAAACATGTCTATGTTACTATGACAGTGGTGATCGGTCATTAGTCCCACAGCCTGTTCCTTTGGTGACCCCTCGATTCTGGGTCCTCATATGTCCTTCATGTAGCATGTCCTCTGCTACCAATATGACCTTTTGCTTTCTAAACTGTCTTTATTTCGTTACACAAGGTTGGAATGCCTACTTTCTGTAGGGAGGCCAACTGGCCACAGCTTAGGTCCCTGTGATGACTCTTTAGATGAGTCTCCTTTCTAGAGCTAGCCTTGGTCATCTATGAAGAGCAAGGAAGCAACCTAGCCTCTCCCCTGTGTATGATTTTGTTGTTTTTGTTATGGCTTTAAACTTAAATGGTGGCATGTTTTCTGTTTCTGTTTTGTTCTGTTGATTTTTTTTTTCCACAGAGTGATTTTTTTTTAAAAAAAAATTTAAATTTTGTTTTGGTTTGTTTTTTTGAGACAAGATTTCTCTCTGTAGCACTGGCTGTCCTGAAACTTACTCTGTAGACCAGGCTGGCCTTGAACTCAGATCCACCTGCCTCTGCCTCCCAAGTTGCCACCACTGCCTGGCTTCCCAGAGTGATTTCTCTGGCTGTGGCCTCCTGCTGGTAGCTAGAGCCAGGCTCCCACAGCTCACACCAGCCCTGTCTGTGCTCAGAGGGGTGCCAGGGCCTGAGCAGGGTCAGTGGGAGGAGGTTTGGGCAAGGGCTGCAAGGAATATGCTCAGAACAGGGTCTCTTATGCCGCGGTGCGTCTGTGAGTCTCTCTTACCCTGCTGTGGCTTTTAACTCAGGCCTGGGCTGGCCAGGGCTTGCAGGTGTGTCAGGATGGCTTCCTTGAAGGAGGGAGCTGTGGAGGGCCACTGGCTGGGGACGCAGACTGGGGACAGAGGAAGGAAGGCCATAGTCTCAGTGGTCTGAGATAGCAATCTCTGGGGCCTTTTTGCCTCTTTACATCTCTGTCTCAGCTTATCTCTGAGCACTCGGGAGAAAAGAAACAATAGTACTGATTGGCCCAAGAGAGCCAACATTTCTGGCTGGGCTGCCAGTGAGGTCAGGTGCAGAGTGATTGAAACAGGCTGTGTGTGCTTTTCTGATGAACCATCTCCCCTCCTGCTTATTTCCAGGAAATGCTACTGTAGATAAGCTGGAGGACTTCATCACAATATAACAGTGTTTGGAGTCTTGTATATTGAGATAAAAAAGAGTACAGAAGATGAACGGGAGACCATTTATGCCCTGGTATGTGTGAGAAGTGCCCTCTAGTGGATTTTGGGAATGGAGCAGAGGGCTCTACAGGTAGATCATTCCTGATGCCTCTCCTGAGATGGAGGAGAAAGGGCCACTGGTGATCAGCTTTGAGGTGGAGACACAGCCTGATCCTATGCGATTTATTTTTAGGTGAATCTTGCTACAACTTCAGTTTCCAAAATGGCCACGGATTTTGCTGAGAACGAGCTGGACTGTTTAGAAAGGCTGTGAGTACAGTAGCTCTCATTGCTACCGGGCTTACTTGTAATGGGAGGAAATGGAAGCTGCAGTTGGGGAGGTCACTGTATGTTCCCAGCTTCTGGGTCTACGGGGAGTTTCAGGCCTTAAACCACTGCCAACAAATCACGGCAAGCTTGTTAGAATGCAGGGTCGCAGCCCTACCAGAGTGCTGAACCAGACCTGCACTTTAATGAGGAGTCGCTGAATGTTGATGTGCTAGGTCCCATTCTTTGGTCTGGAGCTTTGGAGCAGTTTGCTCAGTCCGTCTGTCACACTGGCTAAGACATTGGTTCTCAGTCTGGAAGCATTAGCAGTTATTGGAAAGGTAAGAAAGGTGCCCTCTCTGGCCCACCTGACTGAGCCCTTCAGGAAGGTGACTTTCTAGTTTTATGGTTTCATGATGATCCTGGTGTCAGCAAAGGCATGGAGAACGAGGCTGGGAGGCACCTGTCCTGCCATAGATAGAAGTTTTAGAGAAGTGCATAACCACCCGAGTCCATGCCGCCTCTCTCTGACTGCACTGGTCTGTCCTCACTCTGAGTGAGGAGAGGTGCTGCTTCGTTGTGCCGGTATTCTTCTTCTCTTTCAGGGGATGGAGGCGGGCAAGAACCCTACTTGGGTGGTGTGATAGACGCAGTCATTCAGCAGTTGGACTGGACATGTTACTGACGTCTGTATTTAAATTACCTCCTGAAGGGCTGTCTGTGGGCCAGTGTGTGCCAGACGGACTGCGTGGGGGCGTTTTAGCCCGTTCTGCAGGGCTGGCTGGTGGCTTAGGTGCTGAGTTTGCGGTCCAGCAGATGATGAGGCACCTTTTTCTTGCAGTTGAACTGATTGTTGACTCAGAAACTGGCTTTGCTTCTTCTACAAACATTTTGAACTGGTCGATCACTCAAAGGCAAAAAGATGAGGAGAAGGAAGCGGAGCAGGTGCTACAGAAGTTCTGCAGAGCAAGTGGTGATTGAGGTACTGATGGTCTTTGGCCTGGTTCACGTGAAGTGCAAACGTTTTTCTTCCAAATCCACATCATATCCAACTAATGTCGCTGAGCAGGCCCAGCTGTGGTGGGCGGTTCCTTCTTGCTTTAAGCTTTCGTGACTCTGAGGAGTGCTGTGTTCCCTGACACTACACGGTCTGTTTGGGTGCTGCAGCCACAGGTAGAAGAGGCTGAAATACTAAAGGGTTCATCTGAGCCTGGTGTAGGCAGAGGCACTGTGTGGTGGTTTGAATGAGAATGGTCTCCAGGCTCATATGTTTGAATGCTTGGTCCCAGTTAGTGGGACGTTTGGAACGATTGGGAGGTGTGATCTTGTTGGAGAAATGTGTCACTGGGGCGCGGCTTTTGAGGTTTCAAAGACTCCATCATCACTGTGTGCTCTCTGCCTCTGCTTGTGATCAGAATGTGAGCTGTCAGCTGTTGCTCTAGTACCATGCCTGTCTGCGTGATGGTCGTGGTCTCTAACCCTCAGAACTGTGAGCTCCAAATTCAGTGCTCTCTTCTATAAGTTGCTCAGTCCAGCAGTGAAAAAGTAGGTAAGATAAAGGGCAAGTTGCGGATGAGATGGCCTACCACTGCCTGGGTCTGTTTCTGGTGAGGTGACTGCTCTTTCATTCCTGTACCATGGGCAGAAAGGAATCCTGGCACGGAGTGAGGGTGTGAATTCTTTGCTGGGCCCTGCAGAGGAGCCTTTTGGAGTGCCTGCTCTTGGTGGCTTGTGGTCAGCATGATGTTGTGTGGGCGGTTTCTCTCGGTCTCCACTTATGACACTGACCCTAGAGGTGCAAAGAGGACATGTAGACGGTGGGTTTGGGAGAGAAGCAGGCTTTGCCATGAAGCCTCCTGGCTGGAGCGAAGCCAATGCCCAAGTTTTGCCCCATAAAAGGCATGCTGTTTGCATACCAGCCTAGATCAGGTTGGCTTTTGATCACAGCTCCGCCCACAAGAGCCCAGCTGCAGTGCTGGTTGGCCTCCATTCTTAGGGAAGTCAGACCATAGCCGAGGCCCATCTGTGGCCTCAGTCGCCTTAGGCTTCCTCTCTGGGACTTGCTACACTTCTGATCCTGGGTATTGGTTGGGAAGAGCATGAGTGGCCATCGGGAGTGAGGGCGAGTTTGGGGACATCCTGTGTGTCCATGATGGTGTGTGTTGAGCACAGCTTGGTGGTTTGCTCATGTTGACACCGTAGTCGTGAAGCCAGGTAGCAGCCTGTTAGGTGCCTGTAGCAATACCGTGATCAGTCTTTGTCTTGGGCTGGTTTGTTCATGTGGAATGTTCTTGGTGTGCTCTCTTTGAGCAGACTTTGAGAGCAGGGCTTTGACTCACTGCCCGTGGCAGACTGTGCTGACACTGTAAATGCTCGGTAAATGCTGCTGAATGGGTGGCTGGGCCAGCAGATGGAGTTCAGACGTGTACTTAAAATTACAATGGTAGTACAAACGTTTGCTCACTCTGGACAGAGTGTTGCCAGCTCTTTGTGCTGAGAGGAAGGTTTCACCTCCAGCGTTTGAGGCTACCATGGTGTCCATGGCATCCAGGTCCTTCTGGTACCCTCCTTTCAGAATGGAGAGCTGGCTCTGCTTCTGCAGGGAAAGCTGAGCTGTTACCTGGGCTTGGTGCGAGTTCTGAAGAATGCTGTGAGCTACTGTGGAGGGGAGTGCTGCAGAACGTGTGCAGCTGCTCTGCCTTGGACCATCAGCCCCTCATCTCTCAGGCCTGCCACTGGGCACCTCTGGAGTTCTTGTTTACCGTGTACCGGTGAAGGAAGGCATGGCTCAGGCAGTAGAGTGTGTGGTTGGGAGAGCACCTCTGTGCTCTCCACTGTCTCGGGCTGTGTTTTCTGGCTAGACAGCTGGCAGGCGGGCTGTGAGTTCTGTGGGGGACTATTGAAGGACTGATGACTGGTTGCTGGTGGTCCCTGACCAGCTTCCTGGGCAGCCAGTTCCTTGATCAGAGGGACTGAGTTTTAGAGTCACCTTTAGCCTCAGAATGCAGCCTGCATCTGCTAAGAGGCTTCCACATGTATCGCTCAAGGGCACTTTTCTGTCCTGGGGCCTGGCTTGGCTCTGAGGTACTCTCAGCTGGTGGTCCACTGGGAGGCTCTGGACTGGAGGGTGGTAAGTGCAGGCATCAGAGCCTGGTCCACCACAGACTAGCCACATCTCCCACATGCCAGGTTGGCTCCCTTAGTGGGGTCTGGCTCAAGAGCAGGGAAGGTGGGTTATGGTGGCTAAGTAGTGGACTGCCTCTGATCTGAGATCTTTGGGAGGTGACAGGCACTGGACTGAGAGTCAGCCGTGCTCCTGCACACCGAGGAGGCTCCAGTCTCTGTCTACTAGCAAAATCTGCTGCTCAGGACTCCAGTCTCTGTGTCCAAAGGCCTTCCTAGTTTTGAACCCCTTCCCTGCCCCCTTCTAGCCCACTCCACTCACTTCTTTGTGTTACAGGCCCTTCATGATGGACCCCAAGCTTCTGCTTGGAAAGGAGCCAGCGTCCACAGCAACTCCCACCATGTGGTGGGTGGGAGGGAACTGAGGTGTGTACCGTCCCAAACTCAGTCAGTGACAGCAGGAGGACGTTGGGGCTTGTCTCTCAGCCTCCCTCTCTTCAGTGCCACAGCTCCCCTTGGGCCACCAAGACTCCACGCGGCTCTCCAGCTTCTCATCCAAGAGAGGGAGAGCCGTGATGTGGCTGCGTCCACGTTGCTGATTGTTGACTGTGATGAAACCTTCCAGCAGACTTGCTCTGCCTGGATAGGTGGCGGTGTTTTGCTACTCGTTATGTAACTGTATAGCTCCTGGGGAGTGGATTGTACACGACATGGAGGCAGGAGGCCTGACTTCCTTTGGAGGCTCTGCCACTCACCAATATGGGGGTTCCTTCCAGCTTCATTTGTAAGTGACAGGGCTGGCGTGATGTGGGAGCACTGGTGAAAGGGTAGGAGAGTGGGCACCTGGCTGGGGTTGTCTTGAGTCACCTCATTGGAAAAAGCCTCTCTTACTTGGCTCATCTTCCCTTGCTGAAGACGCTGACTGTGATCTACTTGTGGGGCAGCTGGAAGATGGGGTTATCACATTCTGTAAAGGTGAAGGGATGGTCTGAGTCTGAGGGTAACAGGATCTCACCTCCACTGTCTGATCATGGGTTGTACATCTGTAAAGGTGAAGGGATGTCTGAGGTCTGAGGGTAACAGGATCTTCACTCACTCACTGTCTTTTTTGATCTCTACTTAGTTTCCCTTTCATGAGGTTTGGCTGAGGGGGGGTGTTGCTGACATTGGCTGGGATTGGTGACAGCTGCAGTTAACTAGAGCATCAGACTTGTTCTCCTGTATCTGGCCGTGGGATTGGGGAGTCAGCACTGAGCCAGCGTGTGGGTGTGTTGTGTCCCGCAGAAGGAAGGGGAGTTCACCTTGCATGGCCGGGCATCTGGAGATGGAGCAGTTCATCGAGAGACCTACCGATGCTGTGAAGATATGCAACATCTGCACAGCCTCCTCATCCAGGTACTGATGGTAGTGTGGGAGCGGGGGTCCTGATGCTCAGCCACTGGGCCTCCACTGTTGTCTCCCCAGGAGCAGGCACCTTCTGGACAGGCCATGACACCTCACTGCTGGCACATCCTAGTTCTCTCCTGGGCATTCCGTTCTAGCCAAGGTGCTTGTGGGTGTTGGCTGATAATTTTCAGGAGAAAGGGTCCTTAAGTCTTAGTAGTTCTGTGACAGATGTCTCTCTGTACCACATTCTGCTTCTCACTGCAGCTCTGCAGGCTTTCCACAATTCAACAGGCTTCATGCTGAGCTTTGTGATGGTATCACAGGTGCCTGTGATCTTTCATGGTCAGATGCTTGGGGTGGAGTCTGTGGTTACCCCATGCTTGTGTTGATCTAAAGCATTGATACATGTTGCCACTCAACTACTGCAAGCTCTATGTCTGTCTCCACCTGGGGATCTCTGAGCAGCCAGCCTGAGTCTGGAGCTACAGGGATTGGTGGAGTGAGGTTTTCAGCTTCTCCCACTATGTCACTTGTTCAAATTTCTGTAGTACAGGCCTACAGTAGGAAGTTTAAATCTCCAGCCTGCTAGTATTTTCTTGGAGTTTTTGAAGGTTTGTGAAGTTTAGGGATGTCTTGATCCATGGTTATTGGCTTTCTTGTTTCAGGGTCAAGCTGCGAGACGTGTGTGTATTAGGATGCATTTGCCTTGCGTGGGCCAAGTACTTCCAGTCACCTTGAACCACGCTGCCCACTGTAATGACTACTGGCCCCATGACATACAGGTACATGGCCCCCAGAGTGCCAGGGGATAGGGTGGCCTTGTGATGGCCTCAGTTCTGAGGCTGGGCACAAGAGCACCTTTGGAAGGAGGGCTGAGGAAGACTCCAAGCATGAAGGTCAGTGTTGGTGGCCTGCTGAAGCACAGGTGAAAGTGACTGCCTGCTCTTTCTAAAGGGCTTAGAATCCATAGAGACCTCAGGCTTGTGAGTCCCAAACAAGGCTTTCTTCATAGCCTCAGGAAGTGGGATGGAAAGCTACTTCCAGCTCCTCAGTGAACTTTGCTGCTGGCTCACGTGCTGGGGGAGGAGGGTTAGCAGTGAATATTACAGATAGGACAGGTCCTCTCATGAAGAAATAGCTATGGACGTAGCTGTGTTTGTGTGGTCAGTCCCATTCATCATGCTACTCATGTGTTCCCTCTGTTCTGTAAAAGAAGTCTTCGACCCTGAGAAGGAGAGGGAGGCTGGCGTCTCAAGTCGAGCAGAAAGTCCTTGCGGACTCGTCAGCATAGCTGCGTCTGAGTGGCTCCGGCTGTTGGTGGGCTGACCTCATGGCCCGTTATCACAGGGCGCTGGCCATCACATGGCACATGAACTGCTCATTGTGAACTTTGTCTTACACATTTTTAGTAATGTTTCTGATGGTTGCTGTGTCAGCAATCTCGAGCTTGTGTGGGGCTGGGTTCCCCATGCCGAGAGTGACAGAATGGCAGCCCTGGGCAGGTGTCTCTGTGTTGGTCTGGGTGGTTTTGCTTTTGCTGTGGTTTTGGTCCATGATCTTGGCCTTGGTGTCCACAGCAAATAGCATTCTCTGGTCCAAATGCAGTAGCCTCTTGCAGGCTGGGCTGGACTTGATTTGTGCTGTTCCCATGGGGCTTTTGTTCCCATCTGCCACAGTTATTTCAGCAAGTAGCTGAGAGTCGTCAGCTCCTTGTCCTGGATTTACATGGTCTCAAATCTGTCAGCCTTGCTGTTTGGTGTCAAACAGAGCATACCCCTCAGCTTAGCAGCTGGTATGGCGAGAGATCCACGGTTGGAGGCAAGCAGGGTCTGAGCCAGCAGGAGTAAGAGGCTAGCTCTCCTGGCAGTTTATCTGCATGGATAAGGGCCAGGGAGGACCCACCCAACCCATGTTGGGTGCCAGGTATGGTGAGAAATCCATGGAGTCTGTTTAAAGGACGGGGATTTATTAGGGGATAAGAACTCAATATAGCACGAGAGATTATTGTAGGGTCTGGGAAGCCGAGCTATGGTCCATGCTGTTCTTCTGCCTGGTCCGTCTCAGCATCTAAAACCACGAGTGAGAGAACAGCGCGTGTGCATTTCAGATCTTAAGCATCCAAAAAGCCATGTCCCAGGGGCAGTGCTTCAAGGTCATAGCAGGACCCACTACACAGCTGCTCTGCCTTTGGCTCCATTCTCCTTGACAGTCACATGCTACACCCTGCTGAGACCCTGTTTTGATTTCAGATGACTGGGTTGAATTAGGAGTCACAGTGATGGTTCTCATCCGCTCACCTCAGCCAGCCTTCCTTCCTTCCTTCCTTCCTTCCTTCCTTCCTTCCTTCCTTCCTTCTTCCTTCCTTCCTCAGCTCCTCCCCTTTGGTCCTGGGCTCACCACTGCAGTACCCAATACCCTTCCTTGATCAGCTCTTGCACACTGTGGTTCCCTGCCTGCTTCTATTCTGCTCCAACATGTCAGAACCCATACTGGCCCAGATGAGGAAAGATCAGGCCATAGGTTCCTTCTAGAGGGGCTAGGCTGGTGGTTCCAGTGATGTCACACACAGGTCACCCCATTTTTTGCCTCTGCTGAAACTCTGTCAGAAAAGCAGAACCCATCTAGAAAAGCCAGGGCTTGGAGTTGGGGCCTCTGGGTGGGGAGCGTGAGTCCCAGTCCAGGATGCCCTGCACTCTCAGAGCCTTCAAGGTGTAGCTCAGGGGTAGTCCCTGTAGCCTGCCCTCAGGTCTGCACTGGGCAAGGTGCCTCTTCAGTCCCCGCTTTGGGATGACAGTGCCTGCCTATCCTGTTTCAGTTCAGTGACCAAGGAGCCCTGGAGATAGCTTCTGTCCTGCCACCTGTCTCCCTGTCTCCAACATTTTACCATGGTACCAACCAGTCAGTGTAAGCATCCCACACGGACCAACACTCCCCACCCAAGACCCTCACATCCCAGATCTAGTCTGATGTCCATCTAGGCCTTTGCAGTCTGTCCTGCCCCTCTGCCACTGCCTCTGGTCACTGGTGCACTGGGTGGGAATCACTGACTAGACCAGGCTCCTCTTGCTTTCTCCAGCTCCCAGCCTTCCACTTGCAGGTCTTTGTCTACACTGTGGCATCTCAAACCAGTTTGGCCTCACCCACTCCCAGCCCTGACCCTGTTCCAGCTCCGCTGTTCCTTCCTTTTCCTTTCCCAGGCCTAGTTGTCCCTCTTGGGGCTTGTCCTAGTTTACTTTTATTGATGTGATAAATACCATGACCAAAAGGAACTTGGGAGGAGAGACTATTTCTCCTTACAGCTCGTAGTCATCACGAAGGCAAAGAGCTCAAGGTACGAGAAAACTGGAGGCAGGAACTGAAGCAGAGGCCGTGGAGTGCTGCTTGCTGGCTTGTTCTCTGTGGCTTGCTCAGCCAGCTCTCTTTACAACCCAGGATCACCTGCCCGGGGTGACACTGCTCTAGTGGGCTGGCCCTCACATAGCAATCATCAGTCAAGACCATGCCCACAGACTTGCCTCAGGGCACTCTGAAGACTTTTTCTCAATTGAGATTCCTCTTCCCAGATGACTAGCTTTGTGTTAAGTTGATAACAAAAATCTCAAACAAAACCCAAGCAGGAGGGCTGCTGTCCCTGCTGTTGGGAGTGGGTCCTAAACGCCAGCCATCTGAGGTCCTGTTCTATCCTCATCATTTTCTCTTCCACTGTCAGCCACATAGCCATGTCCTACCGGCCCCTTGCTGCCCTGTCTAGCTCTCACCCTGTCGGCTGCATTTAGCTTAGTTCAGGTTATCGTATTTTGGCCTCGCTGACCCCTACTCCATGGTGTGTTCAACACCAGGACAAGAAGCCCACACAGTTGAGTGCCATGTCTCCAGTTCCTGGCCCAGGACCATTGTGTGGAGCAGATCCCATGTGCCATGTGAAGTGACAGGCCGATGGTTTCACACTTGTTCTTTTCTTCGCTTTGAAGGACCTGTGGGCTCTGTGGTCAAAGTCAGCTTGAGAGTCCACACTCCCAGTGAGCACAAGGCAGCCCTAATGCGGCTTTCAGCAACCTTGGGACCTGCCATAGGTAGAGCCATTCCATCCTCCTTGCCTCCCACTGGTGATGGCATCTGCTGCTCAGCAGTGGCCAGGACAGTACTGAACCTGCTGGTTGTCACAGGTGGTACTGTAAAGGCCAGGCCGCTGCAGGAAGCTGAAGCCACTTAGCCAACCCACATCTAGCAAAGTGTGCCAGTGCTTGAGCCACTGGGGATGTGTGGCTCTTCGTGAGGTTCTGTGGGCTGGAATGCTGGTCTGCCTACTACCTTACTGCTCCAAGCGGCACTGCTGTTGTACTAACTGTCCAAGTAAGATTACAGAAGCAACTGTCAGTGCAGACAGGATGCAACCTCTAAGGCCCGTTACCTACTCCCCAGGCTTCTGGCTGCCTCAGCCTGCTGTACATCCCTCCCTGCCAAAGCTAGCTGTCTAAAAAGCCATACTGTGGTGGTCTAGACTCCAAGCCCTGTGTGACCAAGCTCAGATTCCTTGGCCTGGTCACCTTGTCATGTGGGATTGGGTGGGGCTGGAGCTAGGTTGGTCCTGTCAATTATCAGCCATCCATGAAGCCAGAGGGATTGCCAAGGCCTAGCCACCTTACTGGTGATTCTTGGTTTGAACTGAAGGGACCAGCATTGATACCGGGGGTCAAGATGTGGGGAGGAGATGAAGTCAGAGTTGCCTTTTCCGCCTTCCAGAAAAGGGAAAACTGACACTATGTGGAGATCAGAGAGGTGGAGGAGGGGAAGTCGGGAACAGTCCAGACCTGTTCTGAGCCACCCAGGAGTGCTGTAGGAACCCACAGGTTTACATAAGCTAGTTCAGGATGGGTTTGATCACAGTAAGCCAGGCCATCCATTCAGAGCTCAATCCAGCCCACCTAAACTACCTTTAGTTGCAGCCTGGACTGCCAGCCTCCCAAGGCTCCAGTCTCCCTCCACGCACTGTGCACCCCTTGGCCTTAACCACACCTGCCTGGCCACCCTTTCATTGTCCTGACTGCTCTGGTCTCTGCTTCTCTGAGCCAGCACCTTTGTGGGACACATGTGGCTCCCTCCTTCAGTACTTCCACAAGAGAGCCCATGGGCGGGGGTGTCTCCTTCTAGGGCCAATTCCTCCTGCCCTTCCTTTCCCAGTGCCTCTTTGGTTGCCTGCCTTGCTATAGGCAGCTGGGTAAATTTTTTGGTTTTGTTTGTTTTTTCCGAGACAGGGTTTCTCTATGTAGCTTTGCGCCTTTCCTGGAACTCACTTGGTAGCCCAGGCTGGCCTCAAACTCACAGAGATCCGCTTGCTCTGCCTCCAAGTGCTGGGATTAAAGGTGTGCACCACCACGCCTGGCGGGAATTTTGTTGAAGAAAAGTTTTTTTTTTTTTTTTTTTTTTTAATTTAGAATTTTTTTTTTATTCATGTTGTTGAAAAATTTTAAGTTACAATGAAAAGGAATGAAGCATCTGTAATCTGGATGGCCTAGGTACACATAGCAGTCCTGCCACACATGTGGCTCACAGAGAGTGGCTGGGGGGCAGGACTGGGAGTCCCGCAGCAGCCAGGGCCTGCACCTTCCCACTGGGCTCACTGCCTTTGGGTGAGGCGTCTGCTCTGTGGGTCCTCTGCACGCTGGCCCTGGCTATGACCACCAGAAGCTGACTGAGAAGCTCAGGTCCAGGGAACGCACATAATGCCAATACTTAGCAGGTATAAAGAGGGTCTCTCCTGGGGACAGGACGCAGGACAGGAATGGGGCCTCAGCGAACTTGGGGAACTTTTCTAGGTTGGGTTCTCCACATCAACCTGCAGAAAGCAAGAAAAGTCACCTGCTAGTCTCAACGGACAGCAGGCCCATGTCACCGATTCCCCGTGTGCCCACCTGGCTGGTGTTATGAAGAAGGTGTGTCTCATGAGGGTACACAGCCTCAGATCTCTTGCGGGGAATACAGCCGGATGTACTTCCTTCCTAATACCTGGGAGAGAAGAGGCCGTCAGCTTCAGGACAGCAAGGCTGGCCTGCTGACTACAGGCCTGTGGACTTGCCTTTCCAGGCCTTTCTGGTGGTTTGTGTCCTGCTGCCTCATCCCACACATGCTCTGACATTCCGAGAAGGCTCGCCTTCGGTGCCTTATAGATTAGTGTTCTGCATGCAGCTAAGCTCAGCCAAGCACTGAGTGTGAACCTGGCTTAATCTCAGGGGAGTTTCCTCTTCTCTTCACTTGTGAGGAAACAGAGGCAAAGTGAATTGCTCGAGTTTACTAAGATGACAGCTGGTGACCATGCCAGGCAGTGGGCTCCTGGGCCCTGGCTCTTAGCCGTTCCTGAGCTGCCTTGCAGGGCTGGCCCAATGCTCTGCAAGAATGCTCTCATTTATTAAGTCTTTTTAGCAACTTAGCCTGTGACAAGTTCTTAAGCAGTGATGTGTGCTGCTTCCCTTGTGACAGACCTTTGACCGAGTCTCTGGAAACATCTGTCAGTGGCTGAGAGACCTGTTCCATCAGCCCTTATCCACAGGTGCAAGCTAGCAGTGGGAGAAAGGGTGGCTGGCAGGTGATAGAGCGAGCATGGGGCTGCTAGAATGTGCCAGGCCCTCTTCCCAAGAGCTTTCCTATCTGGCTCAAGAAATCCCACTTGGGTGCAGACTTGATCTGGAGAAGCTCTACCTAGGGCCTCAGGACTATTTTTTTTTTTCTGTCTACATCCTTTCACCCCCTTCCCCACCCCCAATCCCTTTGAGACTGGGTCTCACATAGCTCACTCAGACTTGAAGCTCCAAGTGCTGGATTATGGGTATTTACCACAACAAGCTCCTTACTAGTTCTGTCTGGCAGCAACTCCTACCTGGACCAGGAAGTTCTGCTGGGGTCATGATGCAGTGGGGAGATGGTTCCTTGGGGACCAAACCAGGCATTGATAGTGATCTCTTCCTCCTCCCCGTCACCCAGGCAACAGTAATCAGGGATGCTGATGTCCTGCTTCAACTCTGGATCTGAGGGTAGTACAGAAAGCAGAAGCCAGGGCTAGGGATGCAGCCAGGCCCAGCTGATACCTGACAGCCAAATACACTCCTTGATTCATTTTGAGACAGTCTCTCTCTTTCTCATCCTCTTCCTCAGCCTCTCAGTACAGGTGTTTTAGGTATGTGTCATCCTACCAGCTTAGGTTCATATTCTAATAAATAAAACCGTAAGATATAAATAATAGAATTATAATCTTACTTCATATTTATTTCTATATTACATAGATATTTTTCTTTTTAGAAACCTGGTATTGCTCTATACCCCAAAATGGGGGGAAAAAAGCATCCTGTCATTTATTAAAGAGTAATGTCTTTTTGTTTTGTTTTTGCTTTTGAGACAGGCTCACTTTGTAGCCCTGGTTGGCCTGCACTCACCACATAGATTAGAATGACCTCGAACTCACAGAACTCCACTTGCCTCTGCTGGCATTAAGGTGTGAGTCACCACACAGTTAGAAAACAACCACAGGTATTGTGCTTGGTGCATACCTGTAATTCCAGCATTTGCAATGCTGAGGCAGGAGCATGACAAATTGGAAGTCAGCCAGAGTGACATAGTGAGACCTTGTTTCAGAAATAAGTCAAATGCACTAGATATTTATCAGATCTCTGGAGGGGATGGGTTTCAAAAGTTACTACCTGTTAAGAAATCACAATTGGTGTATTTTAAATAAATTACTACAAAGACAGCAAAGTAGGCTGCTTACTAGACTCACTCTGGGAAGGGAGGAGTTATTGAGCAGTGTTCAGAAGTCAGAAAAGAAAGCTTTAGGGCCAAGTACACACACACTTCCCAGTTAACAGGGACAAGGCAGGCACTCAGAATCGAATTAGTGTAAGGAAGGGTTTGGGTCTTTTTTTTTTTTTTTTTTTTCGAGACAGGGTTTTCTCTGTGTAGCTTTGCGCCTTTCCTGGGACTCACTTGGTAGCCAGGCTGGCTCGAATTCACAGAGATCCGCCTGGCTCTGCCTCCCAAGTGCTAGGATTAAAGGCGTGCGCCACCACCGCCTGGCAGGGGTTTGGGTCTTATTAGCGAGTGAGCAGAACTGACCCAGCCGTCAACATTCTCCACTAATGACATTAGCAGAGGCTGAAACCTTGGCCTGGTGCAGTGGGGGATATGAGAGGCTGCTGGACCTTGATCCACACAGCAACCTGATAGCAGTGCAAGACTTCAAGAGCCTCGTGGGAACTGGTTCCTTTGTGGTGAGTGACTCTTCAAGGAGGCTGTGGTCTCAGCCGCTCTCAGGAGTAGCAGTGAGTAGCTTACCACAGGTGGCATTGGAAAATGCCTCCAAGATGCCCTTTGCTTCTGCCCTACTTCCCCTGGCTGCCTACACCTTCTGAACAGTTTACATTCTGATCTCCCTGGAACAGTGGCATGGATTTTTCTTGGCTCTGGATTTTCACAGCCAGGCTTGTGCTACCTAATGAGACATGTTTGATAGGTACACAATGTGGTGATACATAAAGCTTTGGGGGTGGTTTCTGCCAGGGAATATGCCACTGTCAGGTTCAGTGTGGGGCTCAGTGTGCTGGCCTAACTTCTGGGAAGAGCCGTGGCCTTGGCATGAAGAAGCTACTTATTGGAAAGCCCCTACCCACAGTGGGCCCTTCGCAACTTGGATCTGAGCCCAAGGGTGCAGGCTCAGCCCCTAGCACCAGGCAGCCTGACACCTCAGGTCCTGGGGGCACTTTTCAACCTCAAGGTGAATGGAAACATGAAACTCAAGAGCTTTCAGAGAGCAAGTGACCTTACTACAACCTCTTGCAGGTCAGAAAACCAAAGACCATTCTCTGCCCCTCTGGGTGGGAAACCAGAATGTTCCAGCAGGGAGGTTGTATCAGCTACTTCTCTGTCTCGAGTGGTCAGTGTAAAAATCGCTGCTTATAGGCTGGTCGTTGGAGGGGCTTAGTGTTGTAGGGAGTCTTGGATAGTTCCACAATCCACAACATGGCTTAGACCCCAGGCTCCTCGCATACACATTAGTGTTTTGATTGAATGGCACCAGGTCTTTGCACTGGATGCTAAGCATAACTCTGGTTGGTTCCTGATTGATGCCATCAGGATTTCTGAAGGGTGATTGGTTGGCTGAATCTCATCAAAATCACTGGCCAAGGATTCAGAGACTCAGAGAATACATGCTCTGGAGATGGGTCTATTGACAAGCCAAGGTAGTGGCCAGAGACTTCCAAGACTTGGCAATAGCTTAAGCTTCTATAGACACAAAGGTCTTAGAAAACAGTCTGTGCCCTGTCCCCAGAATTCATGGCTGTTCAGACTCCTCTTTGAGGTGGATATGAGCAGCAGAGGAAAACTGGGGAGCTGAGGGACAGAGCTAAGTAGCATGATCTGGCTGAAGCAGCCTTACACAGTTCTAACTCATCTTAAAGTTAAGAGCAGCTTTACCTTCTAGCCTGGGGTTTAGAGTTAGATACCTTGAGTATGTGTACTGAGGGTGTTTCCAGAGAGCTTTAATTAAGGTGGAAGGATTCACCTTGAATGTGGGTAGTGCCATCGTATAGGCCGAAGTCCAGAGTGAATAAAAGGGATAAAGGCAGCTGGGCACCAGAATTCATCTCCACCTTATGACTGGATACAGTGTGACCAGCCTGCTGCAGGCCTTTGTGTCCCCTCAGTCAGGAGCCCAAGTAAACCTTTAAGTAGCTTTTGCTAATGCAGTGGCTGAGCCCTGGGCCAAGCTGCGGCCACCCAGCCAGTCACTCCTGGACTTCCTGGTGCATCTGCTATGGGTTTGAGTCAGACTGAATAGGCTCCTCCTCTGCTCCTTTCTTTGCCCTGCGGGTTCTGCCATGTCCAGGTGTCCACAGATGGGGGTACAGGTAGGAACATGGTCTCAGACTTACCTGGTCGAATAGCTGGTGCTGAGCAAGATACCAACGTCCTTTGCCTGAACCAGAGGAAGAAAGTAGAGGTGACCATTGGTTAGTTTGTGTTCAGGTACCTCTAGATGGCCTATTGCCTAGTTGGTTGCTGAGCCCCAGCCCTGGCCCACCCACCACTGTTCTGTGTGGCTCTTTGCCCAACCTGGAGCCTGATGTGATCAGTGACCTCCATGCAGACATCTCCTGCAGCTTCTCCTTAAGAAAACAATGCAGGTGTAGTGCTTAGGCTACTGCTTTTCATTAGAAGTTATTTTAAAAATCGTGGTGAGATGTCCGAGACATAAATCTTGCCTTTAAGTTCAGTCATACTGTCCCTCTGTTAAATAGTAACTCCATATACCTCACTCAGGATGTATTTGTGGATGAACTCATTGATGGTCATGAGGGTCTGGGACCAGTCTTTATCTGTGTACCTTGAACCCACTTCACCGGGACAGTGCGATAGCCAGCAATCTCCTGGATGTACTGCAGACTGCAAGAGCAGGCATCGCACCGTCACCACAGTCACCAGCATGCATCCTTGCTACTGACATCTAGGAATGAACTTCTTTGGTTCTCTTCATACTCACAAAACCTCATGAGGTGGAGACCACTGTTGCCCTCACTCTCTTGACAGAGGTCTTACCATAGAGTGACGCTACTTGCCAAGACCACACAGCTGATGTGCTTTGCGTATGGATCTAGATGGTTGCCCACACCATGCCAGCCTCAGGTTCAACCTCAGTCACATCAGTCACATATACTGTACGCTGACTACCTTTGCTGTCCAGGATTCTAACTTCACTCTTCTCACCTGTCACCGAGCTGAGGAAACCTTGGACAGATGGAAAGCAGTGTGTGTGTGTGGTGTGTGTGTGTGTGAGTGAGAGAGAGAGAGAGAGAGAGATAAGTGCTGGCTTTGAACTCTTATAGCCTAGGGTGGGGCAGGAACCATTTAGTGAGTTACTTAACCTTCCGAGTCCCTGCTCCCATCTGTTAAAGGAGTGATGCCAGTACCTGCCTCATTTGGAGCATGACTGCTATGCTGTGCTCCTACAGAATTCCTCACTGGAGTCTCAGGCCACTTCCTCCACACACTCACAACAGGCCAACTCAACTCAAACCACTCCCTTGAGCTACAGTCGTCTTGTAGAATGCCCAGAGTACTGCTTACACGACCTGTGGATGCTGGAATCTCAGGATTCTCCAGTCCTTACAGGAAACATCACAGTGTTTGTGAAGGACCTATGAACGCCCCGTGTCTGAAGTCATCTCATGACTACTTAGGCTCCCCACTGTAATGCCAATGCCATAGGAAGAGAAAACAAGGTTGTGCCAGGCAGCCCACATGCTCACTCACAGCCCCACTGTGCTTCTGAAATACAATGGGCTGCATCTGAGGACAAGACCCATGAACAGGGAAGGAGGAGGCAAGTGTACCCCCTCATTCTAAAACCTGTTCTCGACTGCAGCCTCACACTTCTCTCAGGCAGCAGCTCTCAGGCATCCAGATACTCTGAAATCCCAGGAGGAGCCATCTCCTGGGTGATTCCAGTCCTGGCCTCAGGGCCTGGAGAAGGAAGACCTGTGGATTTCTGAGATCTGGTATTAACAACCTAACAGTTCTTTTTCTTTTGGTTTTTCGAGACAGGGTTTCTCTGTGTAGTTTTGGTGCCTGTCCTGGATCTCTCTCTGTAGACCAGGCTGGCCTCAAACTCACAAAGATCCGCCTGCCTCTGCCTCACAAGTGCTGGATTAAAGGCGTGAGCCACCACCACCCAGCTAACACCTAACATCTCTGAGCCAGCTACTCCGGCATGCTTAAGGATTTGCTCAGGGTGAGCACATGTCAGCAAGCAGCTTAGACCCCTGCAGAACTCTGGATAACTCACATTTTTAGGTAATTTTGAAAAATTCATTATTCCATGTGCTGGGAGGCATGCATGCCACTGTGTCACGTGTGGAGGTCAGAAGACAACTTTGTGGTTCTCTCTTCCACCTTTGTGGGTCCCTGGGCTTGAATTCAGGCCACTAGGCTTTTGTAGCCATCTTGCCAGCCCCAGAGTATCCACTTCAACTTCATTGATCCTTGGCGACCAATCAAGGGGCTTTTGAAGGGTGGTGACTTATGAGTGGCCAAAGAGGTTTTCAGAGAGTCCTGGGACACTCAGGAGGAAGGACCTCAGTTCCCTACAGTGGCTACTCACCTCCACTTCTTCATGCACGGCCAGTGGTCAGCCACACCCTCCAAGATCACAGGCCTCCCAGGAACGAGAAGTGCTTCTGAAGTGCTGCAGGGTTGGGCATCGAAGCCTGGGTACTGCCGCTCTAACGCCACATCCGGAGCTGAGTTGGAGTCACACCTCACCTTCTGTTTAGAATCCAAACAAAGCAAGATGGCAGCTGTCTCTGGAGTCTGTCTCACTGTTTCTGGAGTCTGCCTCACTGTCTGTCTCTGGAGTCTGCCTCACTGTCTCTGGAGTCTGCCTCACTGTCTCTGGAGTCTGTCTCTGCCTCACTGTCTCTGGAGTCTGCATCACTGTCTGTCTCTGGAGTCTGTCTCACTGGCAGGATGTCTTAGGTGTCATTACGAACAGCAGACAGCTTTTCTTTTTTGTGTTGATCTGGGTGTGCTTGTGTGCGCACATGTGTGTGGCACAGGACCACCTCAGGTGTTACTCTTTCTCATGCACTATCTACCTTATTGAGATGAGTTTTCTCTCTGGCCTGGGGCTCACTGATTCAGTTAGCTGGCTGGCTTGCAAGCCCTGGATCCACGTGTCTCCACCTCCCCAGTTCTGGGATGACGAGTACACGCCACCATGCTGAGATTTTTATGTGGTTCTAGGGATCAAACTCTGGTGCTCCTCTATGTGTGGTAAGTTCCTCACTGAGCTGTCTCCCCAGTCCCATGTTTTGTTTTAGACAGGGGCTCAACATATAGCCCTGGCAGGCTTCAAAACCACAGACACCACCTGCCTCTGCCTCCCAAGTGCAAGGGGTAAAGTTCACCACTACACTGAGCTATGTTTTGTGTTTTTGAGACAGGGTCTCACTAGGAAGCCCAACTTGACCTTGAACCCAGAATCCCTTGCCTCAGATTCCAGAGTGCCCACTGCACCCGGCAGTAGATGGCATTTCTATACTGTTTGCTTTCACCAGCCAAGGACCCTTTGCTCTCAGCCGGCTCATGATCTTAGAGCACTGCTGGCGGCCGAGGTCCCGACGAGTGAGTGCCTTGCATCCAGGCACTGTCCTACGAGTTTCCACACTGCCACCCAGTGGCTGCACCATGCTTTCCTTATCATTTCCCTCAGGTAAGCTGAGCGGGTCACTGACCATTCCTGGGCCTCCGTTTCCTCATCTGTAAACTGGTGGTGACATCCTGGCCTCCATTCCTCATCTGTAAACTGGTGGTGATGAGAGCACCACGTGTGGCACCCAGGACCACTGGCCGGCGGGCACTGACCTGCTTCCTTTGCACTATCGCCACACTCAGCATAGGCACTTGTACAGCCCCCACAGAAGCCTCCTCTGCCCTCCTCTAGCAACAGAAGATTCTTTTACAGCCTCATGGGAACATCAGCTCTGGGGTGGAGGTGGTGATATTCTGTGTACCTGCTCAGCCAGTTCATCCAGGCCACTGGGGGTGCCCAGTGAAGTTGGTAAGTGGATGCCATCTTCCAGTAAGGGACTGTGAGGCATAGAGAGGAAGGGACCCTGTCTGACCAGATGGGGTGTAGCATGGGAACTGCACCCAGGCAGGCTGACTTAGGAGCCTGTGCTCTCTCTTTTTTGGCTATGCATCCTGCACCCCACCGCTTTGGGCAGGATTCCACCATTGTATCCCCTTGGGACACACTTGGTGGGAAGATGGGGGTGCGTACCCTTAGGTCAAAGGGAACACATTTGTCTCTTGAACTGTAGACTGTCGTGCTCTCTAAAGAGTGAAACAGTGCACAACCCTAGGGCCCACAGAAGGCACCAGGCACCACATAAACACTGGCTGCTGGCAGTCCCTGAGGCCGGCTGCTTCTCTCTTAATTTGTAACTTAACGTTGTTATTATTTATTCACTTTTTTTTTTTCCAGGTGAAATCTCATTGTAGACCTGCGTGGCCTCAAGCTCTCCATCCTGTGCCTCTGCCTCCCAGGTGCTCAGATTACAGATGTGTGCCATTATGCCTAGCTTCTCTTCATTTGGTAAACAGAGGCCAGTGGCTTCAGCTTTTCCCTACCGACCCATTCAACTCCTCAGGTGAAAGGTTCAACCCTGCCTCTCTTCCTGGCTTGTGGATCTCTTTCCACTGTGGTCACATTCATGCGCTAATGACATCCATCACATCTTGCTTATACAGAAATCACACTCAACAGGACATTCTAGACCTGCAGGAAAGTACTGAGAAAATACATGAGAAACAGTGCAGAATTCCATGGCTGGTATCCAACACAGCCCTGGCTTTCCTCTCTGGGGCTCAGGACCTATCTGACAATCTAGAGAAGAGGCCACTGCAGCTGAAGCCGGCTGAGGTCTGTGTGTAAGCTGTGCTCCAGGTTTAGAATAACTCTGGGACACTGACACCCCAGGCCAACTCCATGAGGCCTGGAGGGGCAGAACACACTGGCCCCCTGAACCTTGGTCTGCTGGCTGAAGGAGCTTTCCCACTAGGTGGTGAGAAGCATGCTGGGTTTCCTTCAGAGCTGCCTGGAAGCAGTTTGCAGGAGGCTGCAGCAGGCGGGCTCTGCCTAGTCCCTGTGAGTGGGCCTCCCATAGATTAATGAAGCTGCCACCACCCGCTCTAAAGACACTGCTTTGCAGAGACTTGTGGTCCAGCTGCCCATTCCCCAAATCAACACAATGCCCTTTTCAGCAGAGAGGCTGCCTGGGTGAGACTGTACCAGGGAGAGGACTGGATTCTTCTAGAAGATGGGTTGGGCTGCTGGACGGTTCAGAATGGACAGAGACCCATACCTTGGCGGCAGGCTGGTCCTGGTGGGGGCCACAGGCAGGCTGCTTTCCTGGGAGAAGGTATGCCTGGAGACTGAGATGACTTTGAGAAGGATGTCGTCAAGGATCGCTGCCCCCATCAACAGGCCCATGTCACACACCCGCAGCGCTTCGGCCGCTGCAGTGGCCTTCTGTGGTGCCTGACAGAGGCACAGGGTCTTCAGGAGGCAGCCGAAGGAGTATACGCGGCGCCATTCCTTGTCTACATCTCGCCAGGGCCAGTGTTGAGCTTTTCCCAGGAGTAGTCCAGGATGGCCTCGCTGGCTGCAGGCACTCCTGCCAATGTCCTGCATAGAACAGGCCCACAGCCTGCTGCAGCAGCATAGTCATGCTCCTGTCCACCTTCTCACTGAGCTCCAGCTTCAGCTCCCCCTCTGTATCAGGCAGGAGTACCCTGAGGTCCTTCCAGAGGCTCTGGACCCCACCAGGGGCTCTGTAGGACCCTTAGTGTCCTCTGACATGTCCACACCTGAGAGGAACAGGACAGGAATCAGAGACCATACACAACTCCTACAGCTCAGACCAGCCACTTTTGAACATGGTTGTGGTGGTATTGTGTTCCCCAAATATTGTGTACTCTAATAAATTTATCTGGGGTCAGAGAACAGACAGCCACTAGATACAAAGGCTAGAAAATGGTGGCACTCACACCTTTAATCCTAGCATTCCAGAGATAGAAATCCCTCTGGATCTCTGTTGAGTCAAGGTCACATTGGAAACAGCCATGGTATGGTGACTCACGCCTTTAATCCCAGGAAGCAAGCCTTTAATCCTAGGGAGTGATGGTAGAAAGCAGAAAGGTATATAAGGCGTGTGAGGACCAGAAACTAGTAGCATTTGGCTGGTTAAGCATTTGGCTGATTAAGCATTCAGGCTTTTAAGCAGCAGTTCAGCTGAGAGCTATTGGGATGAGGACACAGGAAGATTCCAGTCTGAGGAGACAAGACCAGCTGAGGATCCGGCGAGGTGAGCTAGCTGTGGCTTGTTCTGTCTCTCTGATCTACAGCATTGACCCCGATAACTGGCCTCGGGTTTGATTTTATTAATAAGAACTTTTAAGATTCCTGCTACACATGGTCTTTGCTGCTGGCTGCCCCACTGGTGCAGAGCCATCTTCTGGGCTCTCTGCTCTATTTTCAGGAGCTTGCGCAATGCCTGGCACTCTGCACACTGGACAGATGTCCATTCAGGGATGTGCGCTGTCCTCATCTGGAATGACTCCACCATGCCTCTCTGCCTGATGGACTCCTGCCCAGTCTTTCAGGCCCATCCTAAATGATCGATGTGAAGTCTGAGGTTCACAGGAGGGCTCTTCTTACAACACTTGTCACAGGCTACATCTACAGGCCACGTTCGTGTGGTTTGCCTCTCAAGGCTGGGCTGTGGCACATCCCATTTGGGTTTCCCCAGAGCCTAAAGCTAAGTCTCAATATAGGTGCAGAAGGAAGTACTGTTTAAGTGTCCCCAAAGCCTGTGTGGGGAAGACTTGGTCCCCAGCCTGCCGCACTACTGGGAGGGGTGTAGCCTTTTAAGAGCTGGAACCTAGGGGAGAAACTACGGTCATGGAGATGTGCCTGTAAAGTTGGACGCATTAAGGCCCCAGCCTTGTTTCGTGGTCACCATAAAGCAAAGAAGCATCCTCCCACAGTGATGGACTGAGCTGCCACAGGTCCAAAGCAACAGGGCCATGCAGCCCTGGACTGAAACCTCTAAAACCACAAGCCAACACAAACCTTTCTTCTTTTTAATTTATCCTGGGTATGTGTTACAGAGACAGAAAGCTAACGACACGAAAAACCTGAGCAGAAGAAAATGCTCAGCACTGGCAGTTTGGTGGCTTAGCCTGGGTGTTGCTATTTCTAACACTAAACAGGACTGCAGCTCACGGACAACACGGCTCTCTATCTGTCCCCTCTATGTCCTCAGAACTATCCTAACAGCTGTGTCATCTGCTATGGGTTAGATGTGACTTATCCCTAAACTTTCATGGGCTTGGAGTTTGGTCCTCAGAAGGGGGACATTTAAGAGATGGGGCCCAGAAGGAGCTAATTAGGTCACTGAGGGCACCACTGCGGGAGAGGATCATACCCGAATGGGCTAGTTCCTACAAGGGTGGTTGTTGTAAAGTGACGTCACCTTCATTTGGCCTCCTTACACATGTGTGTGCCCCCTTCCACTTCTCTGCTGACGTGGTGATACAGCTTGGTGGCCGGTGGCCCGCCATCAAATGTCTGTACCAAGCTGTTGGGACTCTGTAGCCATCAGCATTGTGAGCCAAGGAAACTTCTTCTCTTTATGCATCCCCCAACATGTGTCAGTCTGTTACAGCAACCCTAGATAGAGCAGGACATCCTCTGCCTCCGATGATGTTGAGTGATGGGGACCATCATGATTTTGGCAGAGAATGTAGATGGTCAAATATGAAACATTAGGCTTTTTTGTCCACACAGCCAGAGTTGCCACCACTATGCATTCATGAACCAGAATAAACAATTAGGGGTGGCTATGTTCCAATGAAGCTTTATTTATAAAAATCGAGGGTGCCAAATGTAGTCTGCCAACTCCTGCTCTTTGTGTATTTGGAGTTTTATCCCTGGGTTTCATCCCTGGCATGGGTAAAAGAAAAGAATGAAAAGGAAAAGATATCCTTTTGAGACAGTGTCTGTCTGTGTAGTCCTGGCTGTTGTGGAACTCACTGTGTAGACCAGGCTGGCCAGATCTCTGAATTCAGAGATCTACCTGCCCCTGCCTCAGGAGTGCTGGAATTAAAGGCCTGTGCCCCTACGACAGGCAGAAAAGAATACCCTCTAACTTCTCTTTGGCTCTCTCGGACAAGCTTCCCATGTAACTTACTGTGACGGAAGCAAGGGTTACAGGAATACATGCAGTGACTGATGTCTGGCCACAGTCACCTCCCACAGGTACCCTAGAGGGTGGAAGTGGAGTGCTCTCAGGCTCCAGGTAATAAAAGTCTCAGGTAGCAGGAAGCTGCCACATGGAAAAGGGGTTGTGGGAAGGCCCGTAAGCCTGGACCATCCACACAGGAATGGCCTGAGCAAAAAGATAAGCACACTTAGCTGGTTAGCGACCACTGCTGGTAATTCTTGCAAGTGAGTCTGCACTGACGGACAGATAACAGCCCCTACAGATGTTCATATCCTACCTTTAAATGGTGATTATGTCACCTAATAGGGCAAATAGGACTCTGCAGGTGTGACTGAGAATGGGACCTGAGATGGAAGATTATCCTGATTATCTGGATGGGCTCATGTATTACATTAAAAGGACTGTTTTGGGCTAGAGTCAGAGTTGGAAGGCCATGTGACTTCAGAAGAATGGTCAAGGAAAGGTGAAGTGGCTGGCTTTGGTGACTAGTTAATGGGCCACAAGCTGAGAGGAATTCAGAGCAACTTCCAGAAGCTGAGAAAAATCAAGAAATTGATTCTTTCCTGGGGCCTTTGGAAAGAAAGGCTGCCCTGCTGAGCTGTTGATTTCAGCCCAGCAAGACCGGTCAGATCCCAGCCCACAAGCCTGCTGTTTACAGCCAGTGCTTATGGTAGCATACTTCAGCAGCAAGATAAAAAGAAACCAGTGGTACTGGAAAGTGACAGACACACGAGCCTGGAGCTGGCATCCTTAGTGACTCTCTACTGAGCAGTCAGCTAGTATGTGTTGGTCCATTGCCACCATGCTGGAAAGGCACAGGCAAAGAGATGAAGAGAGCCTATGACTAACAGAGAGCACGGAGCAAAAGGCTCCATGTCCAGTAGCTGCCCAGCCCATGTGGAGCTCTGACAGCAGAACCTGGGGCACTGGTCCCTGTCCAGCTGAGTCATTGCATGAGAGCTCAGCCAGAACAGAGCCTTGTAAGGGATTCTGACACAGAGGACCTGGCCAAGCCGTGCACACACACCCAGCTCAGAAAAACAGTCCTAAGTGTGCATTGTTTTGAGCCACTGAATTTACCATGCAGTGTTGCATCTAACTCACACTCCATCTTAACTTCAGGGGGCACCCAGGGTCCTATTATGCCCAACAAGGGGATTTCTGTTGCTCAAGCTGAGTTCCACAGACTGGGTAATTTGGTTCTGGAGGCTGAGAAACTGATTTCACACATATGCTTCCAGTTCTAACTGACACTTCAGGGATGGGTGGAGGCTTTTCCTACCTCCAACAAAACAGCCTCAACCATCACCTAGCTCCATCTCTGAAATCATTCCCTGCTTTGGCCTCTCAACTTCCATTCAGTTGGACAATGGTCCAGAAGTCACTTGATTTATCACCCAATGCCGAGTTTTGTTTTTTTTTTTTTGCTGTTCTGAATCGTATATAAATACCTGATATACAGGATATCTGATGTGACCCCCAAAGGAGTCACGACCCACAGGTTGGGAACCCCTAGTCTAACTTCACCCTTAGGGAAAGTGACCAAATTCTCCATAGAACTAAAATCAAGGCTAGGAAAAGCTTCTTCCTCTAGACCTTTTGAGAACCTGCTCTCTCCCCCCAATCTCACACACCTCAATCCCTTCGAGGTCCTGTATGGTAGACCTATTCTCCCCGCCCCTGGGCATTTATTCTTCAGACACTTCTTTGCTCCCACAGGTAGCATCTTGTCAATGGCTATGGCAATGAACTCGCCTCCTCTCCCCAGCCCTGTCCCCACTGAGAGACACAGCCTTCCAGATACTGGAGGACTTACCTGTTTTACCTGGCAGAGGCATACCACCCCATCCTGGGCCCCAAATGGACAGGACCCCACAAAATTATTCTCCTGACCCCGACAGCCACTGAACTAGAAAACTTCCCATCTTGGACACATCCCTCCTGTCTTAAAAGACCTGCCTACTTATACAGAATAGGCCCAACTGGACCCATGACACTAAAACTAGCTAGGCTCCCTTGTGCCCCAGAATGGCCACCTGGAACTGACCCTAACACTTACTCTCTTCCAATCTGTACTAGTTGGGTTTTTCAGGAGGAAAAGAACAGGTAGAGTGAATATATATGGGGTTTATTAGAGTGACTTACAGGCTGTCCAGCTAGTTCAACAATGGCTGTCTTTTTTAGAAGTGGGGAGAGGAGAAAGGGGATTTATTAGAATGACTTACAGGCTGTGGTCCAGATAGTTCAACATTGGCCGGCTATGAACAGAAAATCCAAGAATCCAGTAGTTGTTCAATCTACAAGGCTAGATGACTCAACTGGTCTTTTGTATATGCAAGAATCCCAAAGAAGTAGGCTCTAATGCCAGTGAAAAAATGGACTTGCTAGTAAGGCAAGGCAAAGCAGACAAGGGCAAAAGCTTGCTTCTTCCATGTCTTATTAGGCTTCCAACAGAAGGTGTGGCAAAGATTAGATCTGGATTAAAGGTGAGTCTTCCTACCTCAAAGATTCAGATTACAAGTAGATCTTCCATCTTCAAATTAAGCAGAAATCCTTCACAGGTGTGCCCTCCATTTTGCGGTTTTAGTTAATTCCAGATGTAGTCAAGCTGACAACCAAGAAGCACCATCACACTGGAGAAACAAAATTTTGGCCTCAGATGGTGTCTTAGTTAGGGTTTCTATAGCTGTGACCATAGCAATTCTTACAACAAACAAACAAACAAAACCATTTAATTGGGGATGGCTTACTGTTTCAGAGGTTTAGTCCATTGTCGTCATGGTGGGAAGCATGGTGGTGAGAAGGCACATATGGTGCTGGAGAGATATTGACCATCTGTGCTGGTCTGAATAAGATTGGCCCCATAGACTCATATATTTGAATGCTTAAGAAGTAGCATTAGGAGGTGTGGCCTTTGGGGATCCACAGGCAGCAGGAAGCACTGGGCCTGGCTGGGACATTTGAAACCTCAAAGCCCACCCCCAGTGACAACACTCTAACAAAGCCACACCTACTCCAACAAGGACACACCTCCTAATGCCACTCCCTAAGCATTCAAATACATGAGCCTATGAGGGCCAGTCTTATTCAAACCATCACAGATGACTAGCTAATGGCAAAGAATCCTCTCCAAAGGCCACTCTCCACCTGGAGGTGAAGGCTATGGACATCTTTGTCTCCATCCACACCTTGGATCCATGGGGAGTCTTGCTCTCTCCCCTCAGAAAAACCAAGCTAGTCAAACCCCAACAAACGCCTTGATCCCAAGGTTCCCTTCCTTAAAATGCTTGCCATCATAAACTGTAGCCATGAAAATGCTCTCTAAATTCATCTTGAAAAAGACTGTTGGATCTGCCTGAGGATAAGGCAAATTACATAGTTGGACATAGCTTAACCAAAATCCTGTTAACCAATGACTTCATGTCCCAAGCCCTGTCTTTGGGCCTCGCGAGTACAAACTGTGGGTACAGCTAACTGTGTGGATCCCCATCTCAACTGCACTAGGCTAATCTGCAACTCAAAAGCCCCTGATGACACCCATCTTACAGGCCCCAAGGCTTCTTCTCTAGCTACCCCTCAATCACCCCATGTGCTAAATTGTATACTTAGCTTCTGATCTTACAGTCATCCCTGGGAATAAAATTAATTACCAGCCCACCCCTATCTAAACCAAAAGGGATGGCATATTACTTCCATTCCTATCGGGAGTAACTATGGCAAGGGCTGTGGGCCTGTGAGGAATGACCATTGGACCCCACAAGTAACACACAGCTAACTTGCTCAACAAATCATGGCTGATCTGACACTGGTACAAGACAGCATTGAAAAACTCCAAACTTAGTTGGACCCAGCAGCCATGGTACCACAAAACAGACTGAGGTCTGATCTCATTATGGCAGAGAAAGGGGGAATCAGTGCTATGGTGCTATGTTAGGTGAGGAATGTTGCTTCTACATGAATTTATCAGGTGTCTAAGGGAGAATGCCAGACAGCTAGAAGAAAGAATAGACTCATGAGCCAGATGCCCACATCAAGCTGGAAAGGCTTCTGGGGCACGTGGGAAACATGGAAAACCCTGTGTATTGGCCCCTCATCATGACAGTTCTGGCTCTAATCTTCTGTCCTTTTGTTGTAAAATTCCTCTCTAATCTGTTGCAGCAAAGAGTAGAAGACCTTACCTCCTCACCATCACTCAACTCTTCCTGCCCAGACTATCTCAGAGTCCTGTGACCAGATGAGCCAAAGAGCCAATATATGGGCTCAAGAAACAGAGTTACATCTCAAAACCCCCACTTTTTCTCCCTCCCCCTTACAATGACCCTCTCCTCAGCATGAAGCAGTTAAGAGAGGATGTCCCTGTACCCCACTTCAGGGTTTAGAACGATGGAATGCCTTGGCTGTAAAACAGGATTTCTACAGGATTAAACCCCGCTTAGCTGTTATGTCAGCCCATGCATTCGTTAGGGTCTCTAGGGCAGTGGTTCTCAACCTTCCTAATGCTGAAACCCCTTAATACAGTTCCTCATGTTGGGGCGACCCCAACCATGAAATTATTTTGTGCTACTTCATAACTGTAATTTGCTACTGTTATGAACTGTAATGTTACTATCTGATATGCAGGATAGACCCCTGAGAAAGGGTTGTTTGACCCCCAAAGCAGTTGTAACCCACAGGTTGAGAACTGCTGCTCTAAAGGAACGGAACTGATAAAATGTGCGTGTGTGTGTGTGTGTGTGTGTGTGATTTATTGATTTATTAGAGTGGCTTACATGCTGTGATCCAACTAGTTCAACAATGACTGTCTGCCCATGAAGGTCTGAGAATCTGTAATTGTTCAGTCCATGAGGCTGGATGTCTCAGCTGGTCTTCAGTATACACTGAAATGCCAGTGAAGGAATGGACTCACCATTAAAGTGAGGGCAAGCAGGCAAAGAGCAAAAGCTTCCTTCTTCCATGCCCTTTATTTGGACCGACACCAGAAGGTGTGGCCCAGATTAAGGGTGGGTCTTTCCACTTCAAATGCTTTAATTTAAGAAAAATCCCTCAGAAGTGTACCCAGTCACTTGGGGTTGAATTAATTCCAGATGTAGTCTAGCTGATAACCAAGAACAGTCAGCACAGCCCAGACAGGAATGTAGCCTGTCTCCCAAGATAATCTATCTTGCTTGAAACAGAGAATTCCAGGAAACAGGGACTGCAGACCCACATGTAGTCCTTATAGCTGCAACAATTTCCTCATTCCTAAGCCCAGCACCCCACCCCTATAAAGGGTTCCAACCAGCTTTTCTCTTTCCCACGGAAGAATGTCTGTCCTTCACTGTTTGAAATAAATACTCCCATCTGTTGATGTCAGATGCTGGGCTCTCTCTGCCTTGTACTCTTTATGCTGGCTCAGAAACCTAACATTTATATACTGCTTCTTCCAATGGCCTTGAAGATAAGGACCTCAAGTTGCAGACTACATGAAAGAGCATTCTGGGAGAGGGCCTCACACTGGCTGTAGTAAATCATCCTCTCTCAGACACATGAGCTAGCCTTAGTAATTAAAAGCAATTTAAATGCCACGCACTGATTTGTGGGTATGTGCATACACATGCTATGGTGAGCTTGTACCATGTGTATGTGTGGAGATGAGAGGATAACTTCAGGACTGGTTTTTCTCCTTTCGCCATGTGAGTCCCGGGAACTGAGCTCAAGCTGTCATGGCTGGCAGGGAGTGTGTCCCCTCACTGAGCCCCACCTTAGAACTGTTGTTTGTTCTAATGCAGAGTTCATCAGTGAATGTCTGATACAGCCGACGTTAAAAGACAGTCTTCCAGAGGTGGGAGTTTCAGCCCCATAATGGCTGTCAGACTGCCTTGGTGGCTACTTGAAGTGGCTTCTGACAGGTCTACTGATTGACGTTAAACACAAGTTTCCCACAGGGCCTTCTGTAGGCAGTGTGAAGAAACCTCACAGTGGGTGGCATGCTGGCCTCAGTAATCTCATGGCTGCTTCCCCAGCCTTCCCAGAACCTGCTTGGCCCTTTAAACAGTCACTATCCTTATATTACTCAACAGACATCCATCCAAAATGATTCAGTGAATCATTTTAAAAACAATTCATTATAGATTTCTGAGGTCCAGGTTTTGATGATACAATATTATGAAAATATCTCTTATAGTCTAAATAACTGGAACTTTTCTGGACCTCACAGCTAAAGTTAATAACACACCTTGAAGTCAAGGCTCAAGACAGCCATGCTCTTGTGCAGTTTGTTAACCTACCTTTAAGAGAACAGTGTTACTTGTGTTGGTTTCCCATGAAATCAACTTTTACAACCTAAGCTAATGCATAGCTATAATCTTAAGTAATGTACTCTTTCATGCTGTTGAACCAGACAATGCAATTGAATTATTTGCTAAAGGCAGCAATTACAGAAGTTGAAAGCAACTTTCTAAAATCTACCTTAAAAGTTGTGAAAGCAGCATTTATGGATATTGGTTGATAAACATTGATGGTCATTGTTTGGGTCAGTTGAGCTAGTTAGTGACTTAACCCTTTGTAAAACCCTGTTAAAGATGTCTGTAAAGTATCCATTCATTTCCCATGTGATGTTTTCTGTGCTGTTCAATGTTACGGGAATTTGTCTATGTTGTGGTCTGACATCCAATGGAATAGAGCATTTTGTTAGAGAGGCGGGGTTCACATTCAGCTGGCTGGAATGGATCATGGAGAAGAGAGAGGAAGGCCCTCAGAAGAGGATGAAGCCTAGGGGTGGTGTGGCCTTTTCAAGCTGCAAAGTGAACCGTGGCTGTGTGTTTGTGGTCATTTGCGATTATCTCAAGCTTATCTTTAATATTTGCCCCGAGTTTTATTTTACAAAAAATCACATTGAGAGCCCTACTACCTTCAAAAGCAAAAGCAAAAAGCCTTCTATAGCAAGACATCTTTAAGGCCTATACCTGTTTTTTGGGGAAGAGAAACTTGTAATGTGAGCATATGAGGCCATAAACTAGTACATGTAGCCTGTGTTTCGATAATTAAGGTGTCATTTACCAGAATAATTCATATTTTGTCTAGGCACCTAAATGTATCGTATCCTAGTTTAGATGGCAAATTTCATCATTAGCCCATCTACACCTAACTATTGGAAGGCTATTTACCCAACTAAAGTAAACTCTTTTATATGGTACTCTGGGGAGCAATTTTTAAAATTTAGGTACAGTGTGAAAGACTGATTTTTTTTTTTTTTTTTTTTTTTAGTTTTTCGAGACAGGGTTTTTCTCTGTGTAGCTTTGCGCTCCTGGAACTCGCTTTGGAGAGAGAGGCTGGCCTCGAACTCACAGAGATCTCCTCTGCTCCGAGTGCTGGGATTAAGGCATGAGCCACCACCACACCGGCCGAAAGACTGATTTATACACCATATGATTGACTCCCTGTGGAGGGCCATTTGATTAATACAGCCTTTTCCAAGAGGCAATTCAGTGAGAGGTTATAGGAAGCTAGTCCATACTTACAGCCAGATCACAGGGCTACTCAGGCTGGTCCCATCTATATTAGATCAGGGTTTGGGCAAGTGCTGGAGTGTTGAACTTGAAGCCTGGGCTTGAGGTCATAGAGAAAGACAGTCCAGGGTACATACACTGGAAGGCCTGTTCAAGCTGCTGGTCACGGAAGGCTGTTGCTTCCGCCCACACCAGGCCAGCTCCTCTGAAAACATTCATAGAGCTTAGGAGCCCACACTATGGATAATTGCTGAATCCTGGAACTCTTTTTTTTTTTTTTTTTTTTTGGTTTTTCAAGACAGGGTTTCTCTGTGTAGCTTGCGCTTTTCCTGGAACTCACTTGGTAGCCCAGGCTGGCCTCGAATTCACAGAGATCCGCCTGTCTCTGCCTCCCGAGTGCTGGGATTAAAGGCGTGCGCCACCACCGCCCGGCTCCTGGAACTCTTAAAAAGAAACTTTGGAAAATTGGTCATAAAACCAAGGCAAAATGTGGCTTCACCTGGTGCATGGATTATACCTATTAGCGACTATAGGATTACCAATAATGCATCAGTGGCATGTTAAGGATAGAAAAGCACTTCCCCTTAGTGCCATTTAGCCAAGATCGAGTCCAGATTTGAATTCTCTACTTCATGCTCCTGTGTATTCTGTCATCTGTCTGTCTGTTGCATGAGTCTGAATCTGTGCCTGCCTGCAGGCTGTCTTGTGAATCTGTTTGACCCTGTGTCTTGTGTTCTGAGTGTGTCTATCTTGTGTGTAATTGTCTATGTCTGTGTAGGGTGACTGACTGTCCCTCACAAAGGACGCATTAGGACGCATTACTGAAACCCACTTGGCTGCTGTGAGAACACAGGCCAAGCGGGTTGCCGGAGGCCTTGGCGTTAACAAAGTTCTAGGAAAGCACGTGCAAACCTTCACTCAAACTACCGGCAAACCCCAGCTGCTCACGCCCCTCTCTGCTTAGTCTGAAGGACTGGCTAAGTGCATGTAGGCAGAAGACGCCCTGACTCCCAAGAAGTCCCTGGTCGGCCGCGCGGGCTTCTGTCCGCTTTCGGGGGACAGGAGGGTTTGGGCGGGTTCCGGGGTGGAGGTTGGAGACAGGCCCTTTTCCAGCAGTAGCCAAAGGCACACTTTCCTGACAGACCGCACAGCAATGTCGGGTGGGTCCATCTGGCCACCTGGCCTGTCTCCACAGTTGAAACATTAACCAAAGCCATGCAGGGCAGAGTAAGGTGTGTGTGCAGGGAAACACGACAACCGAAGCAGACGCACGGCAGCCCGGCCGCCAAAGCGGTTCCACGCATGCGCTATTTGACACTAAAAACTTACGCAATGCGCGGGCACTTTCCCCACTCTACCATTCAAGCAGCTTATGAGCGGCTCCCAGGCCTCCCAAGGCGCCTGCGCGAAGGCGTCCCGTCGCTCGCCCGCTCTGGGGCTTTAGCGTGGCGCCTGCGCAATTTGTCCCTCACGGCCCGCGCTGCGTGTGTGAGCAGCCGCGAGGTGCCTGCGCGGCTGCGGATCCTCCACTAACCTCTCTGACGCCTGGACGGGGCTGTGTTTCTCATCGCTGGCGTCGACTGGTTCCGCCGGGGCGTAGATTCCACGGCTGGCCTTCTCGTCCTCACGAACTACACCGGGGAGCATCGATTGCTCCGACTCGGCTAATCGCGACGAGAGCCCTAGAGAGCGCCGAGCGATCGATGCCCAGCCCCGCCCTCTTCGGTCAAGAGGCTGTGGCGGCTTGAGCTCTTTTTCATCCCCCGGGTCATACCTTGCAAAACAGTTTCTCACCCACGATTTTTCCTAATCCTTCCAACTCAGATGATTAGCTCTCCCTGTTATACAGAGTAGGAAACCGAGGTGGAAGAAAACTGACCACAAAGTTTTGGAGATCACATGTGTAATTTAAACCCATAAGTACGGCATCCAGAGCTGGTTCGGCGAGGTGGCCTTGATGTCTGTGCAGAGACAGGCAGGTGCAGAGCGGTGTGGGTGTCACCGCGAGTTGTGTGTTTTGAGCATTCTCTCCCGGTGGATTCCAGAGGTGCTGGATGCCTTGTAAAGATCTGCTAGCCTTGGGTTTGGGGTGTGACTAGAAAAGGGTAGGGAGCCGGGCGGTGGTGGCGCACGCCTTTAATCCCAGCACTCGGGAGGCAGAGCCAGGCGGATCTCTGTGAGTTCGAGGCCAGCCTGGACTACGAGTCCCAGGAAAGGCGCAAAGCTACACAGAGAAACCCTGTCTCGAAAAACCAAAAAAAAAAAAAAAAAAAAAAAAAAAAAAAAAAAAAGAGAGAGAGAGAGAGAAAGAAAGGAAAGGGTAGGGAACCATTTACTGCTAAGCAGGGATGAGTCGGTGCCCCACTCCTTGGTTTTCATCCTCTGAACAAATCCTGCTAAGTAGAGATGAGGAAGGGAGTGGGAGTTTTTTGCTCAAGGCCAGTGCAACAGATCATCGTTTTCTAGGTGCTGTGGTCTTAATCCAGTTCGTTTTCTGTGCCAGTTAAAGAGTTAAAAGGCAGAAAAAAAAAAAAATCTCGAGCTCAACAGGTAGCAGCAGAGAAATCTCAAACATCACAGGCAGCGGCAGATACACAGAGAAAAAGACCCTCTGCAAAGCAGATGGGATGGGAAGCTGAAACTTCCAGTCTCTCCTCGAGGGCTGCGTTTTTTAAGTCTTTTCCTTCCCTAACTTAGGGTTGGTCAGTTTAAAGGAAGGATGTTTGATTGTTCTGCAACTGTTGTGTGATAAGTCCTGATCTGGACTTAAACTTGTTGAGACAGTGGATCAACAGGGTCCTGCCAGTGGGAAACAAAGCCTACAAGGCCTTTGTTTTAAGCTGCCAGGCTTTTGTCTCAAGTCAGTATAGCAAGGAAGAAGTCGGCCATCTTGGAAATGCGACGCCTTATTAAGTAGCCATGGCACCTTTATATCTATCGGTGTCTCTACCAGGAAGTCTGACTCCTCTCTGTAGGGCCTTTGAAAACTTTAAAAGCATAGCTAGCTGTTGCTGTTATCACCGCCCCCAGCTATGAAAGGAAGAAATAAAGAACAAAAAGCTGTCATGACCACCAGGGTCACATGCTGGTGCCTGAACCTGCTTACCTTCGCCAGGTAGTGAGTGCTGAATTTTACCAATCACAGTACCCTTGGAAAACAGTGAAGAAACGAATCTTATCATCCCTATGTATTGCAGCAAACAGCTTACTGCAGAAAAACATCCTTCCCATAGCACTCCAGGATGTTCCTTCATTCCCTGCAAAGGGCCAGGCAACCCCTCCAAAGTTCCATGCTGGGTTTACTAAGAGATTAGCCAAACCGCTTGTCTCCACTTATTCACAAAAGGCTGGAGAGACAAATTAGGTCTTTGGATGTTGGTTCCCATATAGCTGCACACAGGGTGACCCCAGGGTGCAGTAACTCTGACCTGTTATGCCGGCATGCCACCCTCTTTATTTCACTCTCTGAATTTTCTAGTTTTGGATTTCTTCTCTGTGAAAGAAAAGTTCAAACTGGGAAGATGATCAGTCAGTACTCTGCATGTGTGAGGTCCTAAGTTCAAATCCTCAGTACCCAAGTGCAGGAGCAAGTACCTTACAACTCCAGAATTGGGCAGGCAAAGACAGGAGGATCCCCCAGCTTGCTGTCCTGTCAGGCCAGCAGAACCAGTGAGGTCCAGGATCAGTGAGAGAGGCTATCTCAAAACTAAGGTGGAGAGCAATTTGGGAAGATTCCCAACATTGACCTCTGAATTCTATGTTCTCCCCCCACTCCTTTCTCCCAGCTCTTTTTGTCTAAGCTTCAGGGCACTTGCAGACCTTCTGGCCACAGCTCTCTTACTGCAAGTTGAATGGGAAAAAAAAGAAATTAAAAAGGAAAGAAAAGGAGATGACTGCTCCTAGGTATGGTGGAGGAGAAAGTTTAATGTAGGTAAAAGGGAGACATAGCCAGAGGCAGAGACATCTGGGAGAGTCCCTGAGCCCTGTGAGGAGAGGGGGGAGGGAAGGAAGAGGGGGGAGAGGGGAACTAGGAGCAGCAGCTAGGAGGCCAAAGCTACAAAAGGGGTGGGTAACTGTTGTGTGATATTTTTTTTGTGTGTTCTGACAAACAACGCTTGCTTGGACTCAGAGGGTGGAGCTAGCCAGTAGCTAACCATAGAGGTTTGGAGGACTGTAGAGGGAGGGTCAGGAAGTGCTAAGGTGGGGCTGCGACAGAATCTCGGCTCTTTTGGTGGAGGAACGGAAGAGGTAGGAAGTCATTGGTGGCTGCTCCTTGCTTCTCTGTTCTTTCAGGTTTTTACCCCAGTATCTGACTCCTGGTTTTTATTGATAAGATTAATTAGATTTACATATCATCTGGCACCCCATGTTGGGCACCATATGTAAACAGAGGCAGAGTTTTTCTGTCCTGACTGCCCGGTCCCAAATAAACAAACAAAAGCTTACATTAATTACAAAATGCTTGGCCAATAGCTCAGGCTTGTTATTAGCTAGCTTACATTTAAATTAGGCCATATTTTCTATTTATGCTTCGCCACATGATGGTACCTTTATTAGCATGGCACATTCATCTCTTGCTCCCTCTGCATCTGGCTTGCAACTCTCTGATTCTGCCCTTCCTCATCCCATCATTCTCAGTTTGGCTTTCCCACCTAACTTTATCCTGTCCAGCTATTGACCAGTCAGCTTGTTCATTAAACCAATTATAGCGACATATATTCACACGGTGTACAGAAGGATTCTTCCACAGCAGGTAACCAAAATGACTGGACAATAGAGAGAAGAGCCTCTGAAAGGAGGGCAGCCTGTCCCCTGGGCCGGAGAGTTCAGGGTAAAAGGGTGGGTATGCCAGCCACACCCTGAAACAGGTAGGGACTAAGGGGTGCTGGGAGAACCTGGAGGCCAGGACTGCTTTGATATGTTAAATAGACACCTCAACTGTTTGTCCTGGGTTTGAAACTTAACAACAGTAAGCTGTGGTCTCTTTCTTCCTTTTGAATATCTTTAAAATAAAACACAAAGCCCCTCTTTACTAGGTCTGAATGTGGTCTTTACTTGACAGTGGTTAGTGGGTCAGAGGCTGCTACAGAGACACTGTGATTGGGTGGACACTAGATTCTGAGTTGTCCAGACAGATCCCACAGCCATCACCAAAGGAGACTTGAACCCAGAACCTGCAGTTCCCAAAGCCCACTCGTACAGTGTTCCAGAACAGGATTCTGGCAGCAGCATGTGGCATGGAGTGCAGCCAGCCCGAGAGACAAACACTCCTTTCTCAGCTTGATTGTGGTTTTTGTTTAGTGCTGGAGATAAAACTCAGGGTCTCACATGTGCTCACACACACTCCCACTGAACTACACCGCCAGCCTCATTTGTGTATCCAAAACCGGCTTGTGATGAATTATAGGCATAAAGAAAATGTTTTCTTAAAAGAAAAATTTTCATCACTGTAGGGGTTTTTACTTCTTGTCATCTCTTTATCACAGCGCCGCCTGCCCCCCCCCCCCCCCCATTCCCAGCAGCTTTGGAATTAGCCATTAAGCTGGCAGACCCATTTGAGAGCCATGAAAGGCACCAAACAAACAAAAGGAATCATTAATGCCCATATTTGTGATTTTTCTCCATTAGATCAGAAGCCCGTAATTTAATATGTCCAAGTGCTCTGGGAACATTTGTGGCTTAATTATGAAATTTATTTAAAAATATACAAACAACACTCTAAACTCAAAAACAACATTTAGTGTGGCTGTGGGAGAGACATTTAATGCCCTCCGGTTCCTCGAAGAAGAGTGCAGACCTCCCAATTCCTGGCTCTTCCTCTTTTGTGTGATGGAGGGCTGGCTCCTTCCTATGTTATTCCCTTATTTCAGTTCCGTCATTGCCTGAGCAAGGAGCTGGTGAGCAGGCCTCCAGTAACCTCAGCAAGGATCTAGGGAGCTCACAGTAACCTTAGGATTGCCAAACAGAAATGGCCTTGGAACTTGGAACAACAACAAAAGCCCAGACAGAGTCAGGCCTTACTGCTATCTTCCTCCTCCGTGGAATGGGCATAACAATCTGTCTCCAAGAAAAGACTGCTGGGCATCCCAAGCCATATCTCTTACTTAGCCCATCTCAAACCCCGTGTGTTCCAAGCTCCCCCAAGTAATGGTGGGTCATCTTCCCTGTTCTATGCCCGAGGACCCAGAGGTGCAGGGTAGCAGTTTTCCTCTGAATTGAGATATTCCATCTGAAAGAAGCTTCTTAGAAATCAAGAAATTCTAAAGAGAGACCCCTTAAGACTCAGGAAGTCCCTGAGACTTACCAGATGCACACGGTCCCTCCCTCCCTAAGATTACATAAGCAACAAGGACTGCTGAGGGGTGGAGCCTTGCCAACCTCTCCAGCTGTTTATAGGTGGTGCAGAGCAGCGCTCCAGGGGTCTATCTTCCCAATGCCACCAGGGATCATTACTATCCATTGGGTTTGGATCCTTCATGTCCTCCAACAGTTCATTTGTGGACAGCTCGGTCCCCACCTGATGGTGCTTTTCAGACAGTGGTTCTCAACCTTCTTAACGTTGCAGCCCTTTAATACAGTTCCTTGTGTTGTGGTGACCTCCCACCGTAAAGTTACTCTCGTTGCTACTTCATAACTGTAATTTTGCTACTGTTATGATTTGTAATAAAAATATACTATATGCAGAATATCTAATATGCAGCCCCTGTGAAAGGGGTCATGATCCACAGGTTGAGAACCACTGTTTGAGGAGCTAATGAAAATTTTAGGTGGTGGGTACTTTTTTTTTGGAGAAAGCAAATTTTTAGGGGTGTATCTTTGAAGGTCATATTGGGACCCTAGTTGCTCATCCTTTGTCTTTGCTTCCCAGCTGCCAGGAGGGGAACAGCTTTGCTCCACTACAGGCTTCTGCCATGACATTCTGCCTTAGCACAGACCCAGAGTGACGGGGCCAAATGACCATGATCTGAAACATCTGAGGCTACCAGGAAACGCATGCCTCATACTCATATACCCTTTCTCCTTTAAAGTTGATTTTTCTCAGGCATTTTGTCACAGAGAGATATAGCTGTCTAAGGCACTCCTCTGAACCTTCGGAAGGTAAAGAGGTCTTGTCTGGTCTTTCTTTCCCATGTGCATTAGTTTTCTCTCCTCACAGCTGTGACATGATATCTGACGAAAGCAACCTAAGGAAGGGAGGGTTGCCTTTGACTTCCAGTTTGATGGTACAGTCCATCAGAAAGGGTGAGATACGCTGGCCCGAACATGAAGCAGCTGGTCACATCGCCCGCATTATCAGGAAGCAGAGAGAGATGGGTGCCGATACTCAGACTTTTTCCTTCTTGTGCAGTCCTAGAGCCCAGTCAGTGAAAGAGTATTGTCCACAGTTGGGTGGGTCTCTCCACCTTATTAACCCAATCTAGACACTCCCTCATTGTCGTGCCCAGAGATTTGTCTCCTGGGTGATTCTAGATCCTGTCAAGTAGACATTGAGAGTTAACTACCATGGCTTGGGGAGATACTCAGTCAGTAAAGGGATGGCTTTGCAAGCAGGAGGGCCTGAGCTTGGATCCCTAGTAAAGTTATTGGCATGGTGTGAACTTTTAACTCCAGTGATGGTGAGATGGAGGGCAGAGACACGCAGATCCGAGGAGCTCACTGGCCAGCTAGCCTAGTCTACTTGGCAAAGTTCCAAGCCAATGAAAGACCATGTCTGAAACAAAAGAAGAAAATGTCCGGGGAGCAACATTGAACCAAGCTTGCCTTCTGACCTCCACATGCACGCATATCTGAACACACACACACACACACACACACACACACACACACACACACGTAAATGTTGATGTCATAGCCCCTGCCCTGTTAGGAAGATGGAGAAGCACATTGCATGTTGGGGCCTTGGGGAGCTTACCACTGGCAGGGAGAAGAAAAATGAAGATAGAAGCCCTACCATTGTAAGCGAGTGTTGCAACTCTGGGGAAAGGTGTCCTGACTGGGGAGTCAGGTGACACCTTGAGCTGCTA